>NW_026861438.1:0-25569 GCF_026571515.1 Ruditapes philippinarum | reverse complement strand
TTTGGTGCAAACAGAGTTGACATCAAGCCACTAAATAAATTAAATTTAAAACATTAGTCTCAAATTAGGCGGCAGAAATATATTTGCCCCATAAATTGTCAAACTTTGAAACCCTATTTTCTTTTTTACACTAATATTATTTGTTTTTCTCAAAAGAAAGCGACATAATTGTTGAGAAAGTTAACGTTGGAACTGGATTTTAAATTTGCCATCGATTAAAGAGTATACTTTCAACAGAATTTTAAATTCAAATGTTGCATTATCTAAGTGTTCATTGCCAAGAATTTACATCTGTTAAGGTGCACTGTGTTTTAACATCTGTACAATTTTGAAATTTATCCATGATTTTACATCTCCCCGAAAAAGAAGCGACTTAAATTGCAATCCCAAAAATAAATGTTTTAAGTCAATAAGGTTGTTGCCAAAAAAGAATATGTATTAAAATCTTTTTGGGTAACCAATTAGGGACTACATGGGATAACCAAAGGCCGACCACCAATTGCTACTAAAAAACCAAACAACTCAGAAAGAAAAAGATATACAAATTTTTTACCAGAAATGAAATATTTATAAAATGGAAAAAATGAATTCGTTAAATGATAAACTACTATGAAATAAGTCACTGCCAAAACCCAAAACACTATCAACGGTACCAGTCTATTTTCTCCCCGTAAAAGTTTCTCTGTGATGATTATCAATAAAGTGGGGCTTTTGTTAAACAAAATTTCGTCACCAATCGGGGCCTTGTATAAAATCTTCTAAGCCTAACTGTATTTTTACAGTTGTTGGGACAGTTGAAGGACCTGAACAAGGGGTGCGTCACCCTTTAGCCATGGACCATACGTGTGGGGGCCCAGTTGTCTCTTGGGTGGTGTCCTCAAATAAAAAGCAACAAAGTATAAAACATGGGAAGTTCCATGATAATCAAACATAAGGGGTTAAAATAAAAGGTCCCTTGGAAAAGACTTCGACCCTTTGTGGTTTTCCAATTAAAATAACGTGCTTCTTTTGAATAAAACAAAATGTCCCTATAGTACACCATACATTCCGTGGAAAACAAAATTCAATCACATCCGCTTTAATACGCGTTTAAATATTTTAAATATACCCACATAAAAACCCCAAAAAATAAACGTTTTCCCAAAAAATATCCCATTGAAGATCCTTTCTAGAGCTACGTTATTTTTGATACCTTTTTGTATTTTGATACGTTGTTTTCTTATAAAAAAAAACTGTAAAAATGAAATAAAAGAAAGGGATGAAAACCCGAAAAAAAAAAATTGTTTTGAAAAAAATCATTACGTTAACTGCGCTTTTTCATAAAAGTTAAAACAAATGGGGTAAAACCAAAAAAATTTTTTTAAAATAGATATTTTAAAATCTATAAAATATTACGGCCCCGGGTACTTTTTAAAAAATTAAAAAACTTAAATTTAAAAATACATAATTAACATGTCCCCGGTAAAATTTTTGGGCAATACCCCAAAAACCCCCAGAATAAAAGAAGCTTTTAAAATTTAAAAATCTGGCAAAAATTTTAGTAAAAACAATAAATTACTTGCCAAATATCTCTTGAATAAAAAAAAACTAAATTCAATGAAAATAGAATTTTTACGAAATAGCAACAATTTATTGAAACAAAATCACTAGAAAATTTAAAATTTTACCCTTGTAAAGGGCTGTAATTTTTATGAAAATATATTTTGTCTGTCACCGCATAAGTGACCTGTATGAACGTCCAAAGTGCATTGTGCAAAGTATTCACTTAAAATTTAGTCAATAATAGCAAAACTTACTGAGTTTAACTGAGGCGGGAAAAGCAAATGTGCAAAACATGAAAAATCATTTGCACGAAATAAAGCTGGGGACGGCGGAAAAACGTTATGTAAAATAAAAGGCCCGTTTTTCAAATACAGACATAATACATATATCGGGTTCTTTAAACAAAATTTTAACTTTTTTAAATTAAACTAAAAAGGTTTTGGGAAAAAAAAACCCGGCCCAAAATTTTTACATTGATCCCGGGAAAAATTTAATCCCAACCCCCTAAAAAAACTCAAAATAGAAAATTACCCGAAAACTCAAAAATTTAAAACCAAAGATATGCAATCTCACAAAAATATGGGAAAAAAATGGGGTTCGGGTGAAAATATAAGGGAAATTTTACAAACGTTTTTCATTTGTGACATTTACCCCCCCTTAAAATAAAAAAATTAAAAATAAATTTTCTTTAAATACAAAAAGTGAAAACGAAAAATTTCCCAAAATGTAAGAAGAAATACTGTAAATTTTTATAACCCCATAAATACTACATTTCCCACTCTACATTATACCCTGTTAAAAAAATTTTGCACCTTGTTTTCCTACCCGGGATTGCTCTAATCCTCAACCTGTAGCTGCAAAAGAAAGACCATCTCCATTATTCTAAGTTAACTTTAACTTTGCCTTGTTAAGATACATTAAGCGGCTGGTGGATCTGTCTCTAGAAAATAAATTCCCTACCCAAACAAGTATTTGGGAAATTTTAAGAAAATTGCCCCAAACAATACCAAGGGCCCCCTTCTTATTACAGCAATACTTGTCTGTTTCTCTTGGTAACTTCTTTCTACCTGGCATCAGTACTGGAAAAATTTTCTCCTCACCTTGTTTCTTGAAGTAATACGATCCTAATCCAACAATCAAAGCATTCAACTCTAAGAAGAAATATCTTTGTCTAAAATCGGTAAATTTTCAAAATGGGGGACCGGTTTCAAACTAGCCCTAAGATTCCTGAAAAGGCCTTTTTCCTGATTTCACCCCATTCAATACGATTTGGTTGAAAACTTTTATTGTCAAATGGTTTCAACGGGAACACAATGGCGGCAAAGTTTAGGGAACTTCCGGTACCAAGACAAACCCATAAAATTGCCGGACTCTCTCGCTTAGTCGTGGGTTCTTCGGCTCCTGAATTGCCTTGACCTTACTGAGAACAGGTTCAATGGGCTTCTACCTCCTTATATGGAACCTAAAACCATTCCAAATTTTTCAAAAACATATGAAAAATTGGAACCGGTCTAGAGTAAGCCCTAGAACTCTTCTTAATTGGGTAAAAAATAATCATACAATGCATTGATATGCTCTGGCAAGTGACTGTATAGACCAAAATATCATCTAAAAAACTATCCGAGTGATCTAAATTTTTCAAAACCTTTCTTCAATCAGTCTACAGAATTCTTTGCAAGGGGATTGACTAAAACCCAAAAGGGCATTTTTCTCGGAATTGAAAAAGTCCCGACGGGGTTTTCAAAGCGGCTCAAAGGTTTTGTGCAATTGGGTTCAGACAAAGGAAATTGCCAGTATTCCTTTACTAAGGTCCAATTTTTTCGAAAAATGACCTGTTTTTGATAATTTCGAAAATATCTGTTCCCATAATTGGGCATCGGTTCCGCATCAATACAGTGCCTTTATTGATTTCTTAAAAATCAATAACAGAACCTAAAATCGTATTTATCCTTTTTTTTCCCTGATAAGGACCAAATTGGGCTAGAAAACGGAGCATTAGAAGGTTCGATAATCCTAACTCTAGCATTTTATTCAACTTTTTCCTTTCCTATCGGTGTGAGTGAAAAGGGAATAGGATAACCCCCTTAGCTCCTTTTAAGGTTCTGAACGTAGTCAACTTAATGTCAATGCCTGAAACTAATGACGGTTTTCCGGTATATTTGTTAAAAAAACATTGAAAATTTTTTTTAATCAAGGTTGCAATCTGAGGTCTTACAATCTGTTTGGTAAGTCAGGATTGACCTGAACATTTTTATATTTCCCTGAACCCTTTCTTCCAATGGACATAAAATATGTCACTATATGCTTGGTAAATTGTTTCTAAAACTATCATTTTCCCCTCTAATTTCTATCTACCTATTTTCCCTTTCTACAACAGCTGCATTACCTTTGCCCAATGCGCACCTCGTTTGCTGGTTCGAAAATTTCTTTTTTTCAACATACCCCTTCCCAAGCAATATTGGATGGAAAAGTTTTGGGATTTATTGTTACCTAATGTTCCTATCCCCGATTCTAAATTTTGTTCACGGACCTCGGAAATACAAATGGTACCTTTTCCATTGTAACAATCAACTTATTCGTTTTTGTAGGTATAAGAACCAGGTTATTTTACTTCCCCTTTTAAAGTTCTATCTCTAGCTTTCCTATTGTAATACTTTCTAAATAACCTAAACTGCTCTTCTCTAACTCCTCGGCTGTTGCTATTTAATGTCTTTCTAGTCTTTCTTTGCAAATCAACTACATACTGATAAGTTGTTTAACTTCGTTCATTCTCCTGTTTTTTCCTGACCTTAAACTCTTCAAAAATGGAATTGGACCCCTTATTATAGTCAGATAAAACAATTCAAATGGGAGAATCCAAACTCTCTTGTGGGAAACTTCCCCGATAAGCAAACAAACATAGCATTCAAATACTTTATCCCAATCTGTAGGTCTTTCCACTACGCATCCGCCCCCCCCCCCGTTCAACATTGCTTTAAACTACCATTAAATTTCCCACCAAACCATTACACATCGGCATATACGGTTTTAGTTGTTAATTGTTCCAAGAACAGCAACCCTACTAATCATTCAAAATTTGAAGAAAATTTGTATCCACAATCAAGCTTTTCCTTTAAAAACCCCCTAATTTACTATAAGGGAACTAATGCTTGGGCTATTTTTCCCGTCTCAAAATACCAATAATTGCTTCGGATATTTTAGCATAGCTCATGGTAAAAATATTGGGTTTTCCATCATCTGGTTTCATCGGCCAACAAGTAAACGCAACTCTCTTAAAACCAGTTTCCCGTAAAGGGCATCTTCCCCCTAAATTTACCTTACTTTTTTATTTTTAGAAATAGTACTTGACAAATATACAAGTGACAATATCGTCAAAACCTTAAAAAACCCCGGCCAATAAAACCCCCAAAAACCTCTACCTTTTTTCCTAACCCCAAGTGTCCTCCAAAAAGGAGTCTTTGCCTATTTTTAAACACATCTCCCTAAAACCCTTGGGAACTACTAACTGCCTATTTTGTCCCCTTTTCCTCCGTAACCTCAAACAACATCATTCCGCCTAAAACTTAAACCTCCCCTTACCTCTCCATTTTTAAACAGACCTTCCTCTTTTTCTTTCTACATACTAATACCTATTGCCTCCCCTTGTTTTAACAATCAATTTGATTTCAAAAATTTTAAGGGAATTTTAAAATTTCAAATGAGTTTTTAATTTTACTTCACCCTTTTTCCCTATCTAAGCTAATTACCAAAATTTTGGGTTCTACACCCACCCCTATTTAAAATTAAAATCTTTTGTGGGTTTATTACCTTTAGTGCTTCACATACCCCTGTAAAGGAAAAATCAAAATAAATTAACCCATTTTCTAACCCTTGTCATCCCATAATTGTACTTAATCGTCGGGATTTTCCCAAACCCAATTTTTTTGCATTACCAAAAATTCCTTCGTATTTATACACATGTAACCCAGTATCTTCCCATTCAACGATAGATTTACCATTACATAATACCTCTATTGTCGGACTGTTTATATAAATTCCCCAAAGCGTCTTCAAAATCCCCAAATTCTATCAATAACACTACCACTATCTATCTCCCATCGGAAAATTTCAATCTAACCCCTCATTTTTCCTCTACCTCTACTCCACCTCTAAACCCCTCGCCTTTATTACCCCATAACATTATCATTCTTACTTGGATTCATTGATTCGTTCCCTATGTTCCGCTTCTCTACTTTATTTGACCTTTTCTACCCAGAAAAATGCGTATGCCCTAAACAAACCACAAAAACTGGCATTTATAAAACCTTTCATACTGCCTGAGATGTCTTACCTCTATTTACCCGTCTATCGAGTACCCCTCTTTGCAAAACGATAAACTACCTTGTTTCTATCTACAGGTTACTGGCATGAAAAGGGCTTAGCTTTTTCTTTAATTCCATGTTTAAATTTACAAATTCGGACCCCTTTTTTGGAAAAACAAATCTGCATTTTCCCCCCAATTTCCGGGGGCTAAAAACCCTTTCTTACTACTAACTGATAATTCCTATTGCAGATATCAAAAAATTTGATCCTTACTATAAAGTCTATAAACTTTTCAAATTTTCCCCCCTTCCCAATTTTTAAACCAAACCCAAAATTTTCTAAAAATTTCTACCCTTAAACTAACAAAAGTCTTTTTTTCAGGGGCCCTTCCCATCCTAAACTTCTTTTTTTCCCCCATCACCCATCAACTAAAATTTCCCCTTAACAAAGAACCCTTTCAGTTATCAAAAAATTCCATCCTATTTTCTAAGGGAACCCCAAATAAAAATCCCTCCCAACAGTCCCTTTTAAAAAAAAAACAAAAGTTTGCCCAAACCTTTTCTTTCCCCAAAATTCTAAAGGCAGACGATAAGTTTTCATAAACATTCAAATACGCATCCTTAAAATCAATTTTTTTCTCAAATGGATTAATTTTAACCCTTTAACCCTTTCCCTTACACTCTCAACCTAAATATTTAAACCTATTTTCATTTTTAATGTTCAACTAATTTCCCAAAGCTTCTTTTCCTTCTCTTTTCCAACTCGATTTATTTCAACTTCCCTTTGCAACCCTGGGCCTCTTTAAATTAAATTTTCCTTTTTTCCTTTTCTACACTTTTTGTCAACTTCCGGGTTTCCGGCTTCCCCCTTCTCCCCTTTTTTAAACTGGGGGGCAAAAAAATCAATTTCCCCCTAAAATTTCTTAAACTAAACTAATTTCCCCTTTCCCCTCTTTTATTTTAATTTCCTTTTGGCTAACCAAACCCTTTTCTAATTTTAACTATCCCCCTTCCAAATTTTCAAAACTTCCCTTCAGTTTTTGCCTTACTAAGGGTTTTTTCCGCCCCCTCTGGTCTTCTTAAAAAAAATTTCCAAACCCTTTTCATCTTTTATACCCACCCCTTGACCACCTTTATAACTCATTTAAAATTCACCCTTTAAACTTTTTATGATATTTCCTACACGAAAACATACACAAAAACAATTTAAGGTACAAGAAAAATCTTCCCGTGGGGTAAAACCAATAATACAAAGATCTTTTAAAAGGGGTAACGCTAAAAACCCTTTAAAACCCAAAAAAACCCTTTTAAAATTCAACTAATAAAGGGAATCATTTAAACAAACATTTCCAGTGAAAACACCAATAAATTAAAGCATTTATCAATCTCAGAACGCTATAAACACAATGTACCATTCACTGTACACAGTACTAAAAATAAAACAATACTATCATTTATTCTAAAAACTATTACACAACTCACCAACTACAAACACTAAGTTTCAAACCTCAACTCTAATATTCTCACTAAGGTTGTCATATAATAATCTTAAAAGTGTTACAGTAAGACCAGTAGGCCAATAATTAAAACTTTCAAAATACTTTAAACTTCAAAAAGTCCAAACTACGACCAAAACTCCAATTGCGTATTCACTTTTTACCCCCACCAGTGCAAAAAATATAAAAGGTATATGGCCATTTCAATATACTTACAGACACAAAAGTAAACAACAAAAGTAAAATTGTTAAATTAGACACAATAAATTAAATGTTTCACCTAGATAACAGACAACCAGTTTCTTTATCTAGAAAAAGTACATCAAGACGGGTAAGTCACCTTAACATTGCCAGAGTGTATGTGTGTATATGTGTACTTCCGGTGGTTTTACCGAAAGGGGTCACTTTCAGATTACAAAAACTGGTGGTCTCATCATAAAGTGACACCTAAAAAGGAGGAAAATGGAACGAACGTCACCCTAAACGTCCAACGTCCACTGTCGGTCTGTGTGGCTGTTATAACCTCTCAGCTGGATAGCTGTCACACACACAAGTCCCGTTTCATTTGTCACGGTATCAATCTGAAAATGTTAAGAAATTATAATCACACTAAATATAAAAAGAAATAAAATAATTAAAAAGTGATACAAAATTTGACTACCTTTAAGTAAACTAAATTAAACCCTTTAATTGTAAATTGTAAAAACTTTACTTAAAAATAAAACCAAAGTTTCTAGTGTTAGCTATATAACCTAGCTGCAGTTAAATGAGTGGGGTTTGTTTCAAAAAACAACTAAGTCAACCGGTACCCAATCACGTCGGGGTCCCCCAAATTTAAAACAAAAAGGGACTAGAGGGGATACCGGGCCGACCCCCAATTTGCTATCTAAAAAACCAAAAAAACTCAGAACAGGAAAAAAAACAAATTATTTCCCAGAAAGAATATTTAAAAATAAAAAAAATTTGTAAAATGATAAACTATTTTAAGTTTCACTCATGCAAAAAAACAAACACTATCAAACGTACCTGCTTTTTTTCCTCCCGTTAAAATTTCGGGGATTTTTTTGTTCAATAAAGGGGTGGGTTTTAAAAAAAATTCGTCACAAATGGCGGGTTTGTTTTAAAATTTTTTCAAGCTAACTGTATTCCAAACAGTTTGGCACAGTTATAGGACCCTTTGAAAAAGGGGCTTTGCTTTACCCTTTAAACCCAGGAAAACCCGTGTGGGGGGCCCCCGGTGTCACTTCGGTGTGCCCTCAAATAAAAAAAGCTACAAAGTAATAATAAAATAATAACAAAAATAACCCAAACATAAGGGCAAATAAACCCCTTGGAAAAGCCCTCGCCCTTTGTGGGTTTTAAATAAAAAAAACGTGTTTTTTTTGAAAAAAAAAAATTCCACAAAGACCCCCATACATTCCCGCTGGAACAAAACTTCAATCAAAACCCGCAAAATTTACTGCTTTCCAAATTTTTATTTTCCCAAAATTTTACCCCAACATAATAACCCCCAAATAAATTTAAACGTCTTCCAAAACCCAGCCACTGAAAAACCCCTTCTCTAAGAAGTTATTTTTGATCGTTGTTTTTGAAAATTTTGTAATTTTAAAAAAAAACCTATAACAAAAAAAATTTTGGGGGTTTAAAATTTTGGAAAAGAAAGAAAAAAGGATAAAATAAAGGGTAAATTAAAAATTGATTAAAAAAAATTTCAATCAAAACGATACTGCAGCATTTTTCCCAAAAAAGTTACCCCAAATAGGGTTTAGAACCAAATAAATTTTTTATGAATAAATATATATTCTATAAAATTTTTAAACGCCCCGTAAAATTACAATATAATTAAATTCAAAACATACAAAAATTAAAAAATGTCCGGTTTAAATTTCCCAATGGGCAAACATAGAATAAAAAAAGCTTTTAAAATTTAATCTAAAAAAATTTAGAACCCAATAAAATTACTCCCAAAAATATCAAAAACTTGAATTTAAAAAATAAAACTTAATTTCTAATGGGAAAATAAAAAAATTTTACAATAAAAAATTTTATGAAACAAAAATCACTAAAAAAATTAAATTTTTCCCCTTGACAACCCTTTAATTTTGGACAAATTTTTTTGTTTTTGTCCCCCGTCATAGTGACCTTTATAACGTGGGTGCATTGCAATATGTCACTTAAAATTTTCAATAATAGCAAACTATGAGAAACTAGGGAAAAAACAACGGGCCAAAACCATAAAAATCGTTTTGCACGAAAAAAAAGGGGAACGGGGGGAAAACATTAGGAAATAAAGGGCCCGTTTTTCCAAATACAGCCAAAATAAAATAAGGGGTTTCATAAAAAAAAAGTAACTTTTTTTTTTACTAAAGGATTTTTGTGAAAAAAAACGGAAAAATTGACATTGATACAGGAAATTTAGCAAACCAAAAAAAATACCTAAATATTTTTTTCCCCCAAAACCCTCAAAATTAAAACCCCAAAATGATCCCAATTACTCTAACCCGAAGAAAATAATTTTAAGAAAAATAGTTCGGCGTGAAAATTTATAATGCAATATTTACAAACGTACTTTCACTTTGTGACACTTTTATTCTCATTTTATGTAAAAGATAATTTGTAACCAGTATCCCGTGGTTAACTTTATACTGAAACCATTGTAAATTTGAATCCTTTGTAATACTAAAAGGGAGCCTATAAGTGCCATTCCAATTAAAATCATCATTTAAATTGAGTTCATCTTCTCATTCCCTCTTAGCAATAGATGACATACTTGCTTTAAGAATTGTCTACATCCCTTCTTTTGACTATTGATTATCTTGATCATTAAAGACTGAATAGGCATTTCCTCTTTCTGAAGTAGGTGTATATCAAACTTAGTTCAAAATTCATCAAATGATAGCAAATTACCTCTATTGTCTTGGAAGTCATTAACCAATATAATACCACAATTTACATATCTTGAGAAACAAACAGTTAGAACCACCTATTTTAAACATAGAATTATACAACTGACAACATATACAACATACATGTATTCAGTTTAAATCCTCTAACCTTTACGTGTTTTTTTTACTTACTGCTATGAAACAATTAAAACGGATGAAAGACACTTGAAAAAAGGAATGAAACCTGAAGACACTTTTATAGGGTATGGTCTTGAACTGTTTCTGGTTGTCTAGTATACTTTCAATATATTTGGTGCCAATCAAGGTAATGAAAGGTTCCTTCGCCAAGATTCAGGTAATATGGCGCAAATCGAGATCATAATTTTTTTTACTTAATCTATAGACTCTCCCATATCCATTGGATTTGTCGTCAACAGTTCCTGACACCTTCATATAACTTTAAGGATTTTTTGTGCGAACTAGTGTATGTCGATCATTTCCGAAATCTAAAATGCACCAAAGTTTAACTTTAGCCTTTCCCCAGCTAAAATAAACAAGAGGGCAATGATGGCCCTGGATCGCTCCCCTAACCCATCGACCGCATCCAAGCAATGTCTTAGACAAGCATACTGGCCAAGTTTGATGACAATTGAGACAAAAATGTGACCTCTAGTGTGTTAAAAAGGTTTTTCCATATTTGGGCAATGGGACCTAGTTTTTGACCTGAGGAAAGACCCATATTCAAACTTGACCTAGAAATCATCAAAACAACCTTCCTGACCAATTTCCAGGAAATTTGTATTAAAACTGCAGCCACTAGAGTACTAACAAGATTTTTCTATTCTTAGCTCCTTTGACCTAGTTTTTGACCGTAGATGACCTATATTCAAACTTCACCTAGAAATCATCAAAACAACTTTCCTGACAAATTTCCAGGAAATTTGGATCAAAACTTGAGCCATAAGTGTTAACAAGCTTTCTCTATTTTAAGCTCCTGTGACCTAATTTGACCAGAGATGACCCATCTTCAAAGTTGACCTAGAAATCATTAAAACAGCCTTCCTGACAAATTTCCAGAATATTCGGATCAATACTGCAGCCACTAGAATGTTAACAAGTTTTTTTCTATTTTTAGCTACGGTGACCTAGTTCTTTGCCAGAGATGACCCATCTTCAAACTCTACCTCGAAATTATCAAAACAACCTTCCTGACAAATTTCCAGAATATTTGGATCAAAACTGCAGCTACTATAATGTTAACAATCTTTTTCTATTTTTAGCTCCTGTGACCTAGTTTTTGACCGAAGATGATCAATCTTCAAACTTGACCTAGAAATAATCAAAGCAACCTTTCTGACAAATTTCCAGAATATTTGGATCAAAAACTGCAGCCACTAGAATGTTAACAATCTTTTTCTATTTTTAGCTCCTGTGACCTAGTTTTTAACCGAAGATAATCCATCTTCGAACTTGACCTAGAAATCATCAAAAAACAACCTTCCTGACAAATTTCCAGAATATTTGGATCAAAACTGCAGCCCACTAGATTGTTAACAAGCATTTCTATTTGTAGCTTTTTACCCGAGATAAACCCATCTTCGAACTTGATCTGTATTTCATTGAGACAAACATACTGACAAAGTTTGACAATGATCCAATCAAAACTGTGACTGGTAGACTGTTAACAACCCAATTGTTGACGACGAAGAACGCACGACGACGGACGTCTGACATAGTCCCATCACTATACCTCACCTTGACCATTAACCAGGCATTATACTTGTAGACAACTTGAATCCTTAAAATTCAAATGGTCTGTTTCGAATGACGAATTCATAACATCACACACAGCGACAGGACAAGAGGGGGGGGGGGGGAAACAACGCTTACACTGAATAATCTTCCTGAAGCTTTATTTTACTCTTCATTTGCATAATAATACTCAAATTTAAAACAAAATATTTCTTTAGTAAAATAAACTCTTTCACATTCTTTGCTTTATACAACACACAGTAATTGACTAATTCTAACATAGGTCAGATATATATAAAATAGTATATATGTCTCTGCATCTTGACTACTGTAATAAAATACATATAAATCATACATGTAACACCATTTCTATTGTACTACCATAAAATCATTTATCCCTGACCACTCTAAATATCTTAAATGACATGTTCGTCTTTCAATCTGGATAAAACCATTTTCAATCTGTAAAACCATTCATCATGTTAAGATTTCAAAATAAATAAAGACTGAATGGCGAACAGTGAAGACCAATATTAAACGCCACAAACATGCCGGCTGATCTTTTATATATATACGTGGTCTAAATTTCATGCAACTATTTTGATATTTTTTGACTCCAGCTTTCCTCCTGTATATTATAAAACAGGTGCTCTCGACAGGACAAGAGGGGGGAAAATAAAGCTTACACTGAATAATCTTCCTGAAGCTTTATTTAACTCTTATATATATACAGGAGGAAGGCTGGAGTCAAAAAAATATACAAAATGGTTGCATGAAATTTTTATAATAACTGGACAAAAGACCGCATGGCTGATAAATATTATTTATGGCTATTGTAAGTTTGATAAATTTTTGTTTGAAATGTATCGCATTCTATGCTTTGTATACATAGATTTGTAACAACTTATAATTGATTAGTAAAATTAAATGATGAATGATAATTTCCCATACAATGAGAAAGTTTAAATTCTCCATGAAAAGAGCACCTCCTAAAACAATCAAACCTTGCTTCTTGTTGTTTTTTTCTTTTTCTCTATAGATATATGGTCTTCATTTTACTGCTGCTTTTCAAACTAAAAATGAATGACTAAAACAATGGCAATAAATACTGTATTCAAATCTTAAACTGAAACAAATAAAATACTTTACAGACAAAATGAAGACCTTTTTAAACAAAATTTTAGAAATTCTGGATGATTCGTGGCAAACCCCGTGAAATCATGCACAAGGCACTAGTCAATAGGGAGAATTACGCAAGAGTACATAAAAAATGTCACAAAGCATCAAACAGTACAAGGCTGGGGTTTATCATGAACTTATAATTACCTGGGCTTGATACATTTTAGCCACAGTAATAACCATGTTTTAATACATGATGTTTACTTAACAAAACATTTTATTTGATTATGTACATACATGTACAGTAAGTTACTGCCCCACTTGAAATATGTGCTTTTTTATTATCATGAAAACTGTAAAGTAATAGTTACAACACAAAACAGAAAAGGAAGTTTTATACATATAAAGACACAAATAGCAAAATTAAATGTATACAACAAAAGGCTGGCTGATGATGGAACAAGTTGTGTAATGTAATTACAATCAATGTCATTTAAAACAATTTATCTATGTTATAACATATAATAAATCATCGCATGTGATATTATCGTCTGTAGGATATTATTATCTTGCAATGTTTTGAACTTTAGAACTGTGTGAATTTCAAGAATTATTAAAAGTAAACATTAATTCCTAAGACCCAAGAAACTATATTACTGGACATTGGAAATTTGGAAAACCTCTGTCTAAACGCTGATGAAAAGTTGATGTTATTTACCGTACTGTAAGGAAAATGCACGCGCAACAATTGAAAATGTGCAAGAGTCGTAGAGATTTTCCTACAATAATTGGATAAATTCTTTAAAATATCTCCTGATTCATTAACACTAAACTAACATTTTCATTTTATAAGACCACGTATAGTAAATACCTAAAAAAACTAACATAATACCTTACAACCAACATAACAGGTTTTCTACACAACATGCATGTACACGTGCACTACATAAAAATATATTTCATATATATATGAAAGGCACCTCATTAAGTACATCACACTTTTAAAACTCATTTATCGAATGTTATTTGCTAGTAAAGTCTGTATACTATTCATTTATGACAAAGGCTAGTGTGTTGTTATGAAAGGACATTTAAGATTTGATCGACATTGCGCATTATTACCTTTTTTAGATTATCTTTTACAGATGATAAACTTACATTGATATTTTTTCTTAACAATATGCGAAGACCTTATACATGTAATACGAAAGTACTGTTAAAATCATACGCCAATTTGCCAATATTTCTCTAGATTGCATATTTGAACAACAAAATACACCCTCGAGGATTCTCCTTTGAAAAGTAGGGCAAAGTGTATTTCATCTTGCAAGGCACCAGAGTTTGATACATACGGAATTTGCATAACTAGAGTTGCATCAAAAAATCATTTACGTTCATTTTTTTCTGACAGCCACACTTTATCCTTGCATATCATGGCTACTTCCTCAACAAAGACACTAAAAAAAATTTATAAAAAAGTTGCCTAGACTGGGAGTTGAACTACAGACCTCTCACACCCTAAACGGGCGCGTTACCCCTGCACCACGGAGATGTTTTACAAACAATGCCTGAATAAAATCAGGTGATACTAAATTTAGAACTTCCATTGCATTTCGGGTTTGTTTTCCTTTATTAATTTCGAGGTATATTGTTCCGGATAAACCTGTTGTTAAAAATTGAAGTAAATAATTTAGCGAAAATCTTCTCGCCCAAACAGTCCGACATCTAGAATCTATATATTCCACAACTCGGCAGTCAGATTTATTTGTGTCGTATTCGGTAATCGACATCGCTAAAAATAGCATTTTCATTGATTAAAATCATATTCATACGCGTAATTTGTGATTGTGCATTTATTGACAATTCTAAAAGCCAACGCTACTTTTAAACTTTGAATGCCTTGCTATTTGTTGGATACTTGTAACAAAATAAAAATATTTCTTTCTTTTACATCGCTAGTTATAAGCTGTTCTGAGAACTACTTGTTGTTAGGTTTGTCGTGAAATTCTGTGCTAGAGATTGAATGTCAGCATTGTATTTCCTGAACTGCGTTCAGAAAATACAAAAAGTAACCAATAAAAAGATTCAAATTATCTGAAATAAACTAGCTCACCTTATATCTAACCCCATATCCGATTTCAATAACACAAGTATTTCCTTGTAGGCATAGCCTTTCTCAAAATGAGTTTGTATAAACTCGTCCATATTTACTGCTTGAACTACTGTACTTGAAGAATTTCTCTTGTTCACCGGAAGGCGATGATGCGATGATGAAAACACGACAGTACGATGGTGAAAACGCGATAGTACGATGGTGAAAACACGACAGTACGATACTACGATGATGATAACGCGAAATCACGAAACTACGATGGTGAAAACGCGACAGTACGATGGTGAAAACACGAAATTGTATCGCCTTTTCATCATCGTAATTTCGTACTGTCGCGTTTTCATCATCGTACTATCGCGTTTTCATCATCGCACTTTCGCGTTTTCACCATCGTAGTTTCGTGATTTCGCGTTTTCACCATCGTACTATCGACTATCGCGTTGCAGATCAACACATTCATAGGCGATGGCCCTAACGGCATTCCGTAGTTAGGATTTCGTATGTAGGATTCAGTGCGCTAGCCGGGTGTCGAGGTTACATCATGTACAGGTAGATATATTTTATAATACACATGTACAGAAAGTAAAAATTTGACAAATTTTTATTATTTTATTTGTATTTTTTTTTTCTTTGTACAGAATAGTCTCTTGTTATAGGGCATATTTTATTTATATAGAAATACAAAGTAGTAAACAGGGAAAATTTTATCCGCAGATGAAAGCATCAGTTCAAGGTCATACAAAAGTTGAAAAAACAATTTTAGGATTTGGCCTTGTAATGCAATTTTACCTTCGATCCTAACAATATTGGTTACTATCTTTAGATATAAACACATTTTACAATATACTGTATGCATAAATGTACACATATAAAGTTCAAATTCCTGTATTTTGTGATTTTTTTTAATTGATAATATTTGGCATGAACTTCAAAGTTTGGATATAATAGATAAATGTAGATAACAAGCATATTCTTTGTGTGGGGGAGAAATGAGATATTAATATTCACTCTGTTTGTCTACTTTTACTTGATTCATGTATCTGCGGAGTAACACTTACAAAAATACTTAAAAAACATAAAATAAGATTTGGTGCAAATTTGTGTTTTTTTTTCCTATAAAAGCACTTGAATATTATTATACAGGTTTATAGACAATTTTAATTCAAAATATCTTAAAATAACAATATTTCAAATTGAAACTTACCTGGTATTGTTGTATTGTTACATTGCATTGACTTCAACTTTGTACGAAAAAATAGAAAAATACATTGCAATATGTCACTGTTTCTGTTAGAAAAGTATGTTTGTGTAACTGTTTACTTTTTTACTGTCAATATATATACATGTACACAAAACAGTGAACCAGGTATACGGTGCATATTGATTACATTATACTGGATGGCAAAATACATGTGCACAGTTTTATTTTTATCTTGTTCACTGTTTTTTTTTTTTGACTGTCGATTTATACTGAACAGTGAACAGTTGTGTAAGAAAGGTACATTATTTACGTTACATTGGACGACAAGTTACATGTGCACAGTTTTATTTTTACTGTGTTCACTGTTTTTTTACTGTCAGTATATACGTAACAGTGAACAAAATGTGTAATTTAGGTGCATTATTTACGTTACGTAGGTGGACAGTTTTACAAATTAGTGTCCTGATAACCGTGTTTATTTTTTTTTCTGTGTTCACTGTTTATTTGTGTTTGTATCACGATCCAAACAGATGTCATTGTTTCATACATTTGTATATTAATGCCATATTGACATGATATTTAACTAGTTAATAAAACGTCTCATCAATGTCTATGATATTTATTGTTTGTTTACTATCCATTTGAGCCGCGTCACGACAAAACCAACATAATGGGTTTGCGACCAGCATGGATCCAGACCAGCCTGCACATTCGCGCAGTCTGATCAGGATCCATGCTGTTCGCTATCAGTTTTTTTACTTGTCATTTGTCTTGTGTAAAAAAGACAAATGCCTGATGAACAAATTAGCTCAACTGTCCGAAGAATAATGGTGCTGTCCTCATTTTGATGTCATGAGTGTCCGCCTTGGTACACCACTTTGGTTAAAGATTTTTGAGCAACGTCAAGCTTGTTAAATCATCAAATACAAGAACCATTAACATGTGACGAGTGTCGGCGTTGGCATACCACTTTGGTAAAAGATTTGGGGGCAACATCCAGCTTATAAAGCATCAAATTTTATGATCCATTTACATATTGCCTTTGAGATTCTCCGTAATAGAAGACGCCAAGCCAATAACTCTAGCATGGTTTTTTGACAGAATTATGGACCATTTTGAACCAAATTAATATTGCTTAATTTTTCTCATGTACTATCATTGAAGATTAATGATCATGTGTACTGAAGGTATTCATTTGAAACTAAATACATGTCTTCGGGATCATAATTGAATGTCACTTTCCAAAACAAAATTTATCCAAAACTCATAACTCTAGAGTGGGTTTTACTGAATTATGGCTCTTTTTGAACTTATTGAAGGTATTTACTTTAATCTTAATGCATGATTTCGTGACCATAAATAGAGGTAACTAACCAAGGACCATTACTCTTGACATTGATGTTGACTGATCATTAAAATCTGGAGACAAAGTGATCCCTCGGAAGCATTAAACACAACAAAATTACAAGAGAATTGCAGACTCGGTTTGATTGAGTCTGCACATGAGGGATAATGAATGCGTGCAACATCCCTCACGCCCCTTAGCACCGGCTTGTGCGGTACTCAATTTTCAACTCTTAATAGAAACCCTCTGTTAGCTCGGAAAATTCTTGGGTAAAAGGGACTCAACTGAGGACCAAATGCATATAGAAACAAAATTTGAATTTCTTTCATATATCAGCTGGGGCACTTAAAACAGTAATATTAACAAAAGATAATTAAGAAATATACTCCGCTTTCTGATGTAGATGTCTTAAAGACAGCTGATTTAAAAATCTCCTAATAGACTCTATAATGTTTTGATACTCTAAAAAATTGGTATTTATATCAATTTTAGTTAAAAATTCATCAAATGAAAGCAAATTCCCTCTATTGTCTAAGAAGTCATTAACCAATATAATACCACAATTTACATATCTTGAGAAACAAACAGAAGAACTACCTATTTTAAACATAGAATTATGCCAAACAGGAAGTGAGCAAAATTCACTCCAGTTCCTGGGGTACTGCTTATGTAACTGTATGAGCCCAGTAAAAACATCTTTCCAAAAATTATTTTGCACTGTCTGAAGTTTATTTATCAAAAATTGGTCTCCATATTTACTAATATTTGATATAAATGGGTACATATTATTAACAAAATTAAAGTATTTGGTATTATACATTAAAATTCTTCTTATCCATGTCAATTTTAGAGACATTATAAAAGTTTCTAAGTTTATCACTCTAAAACCTCCATTTTCATAATTCTGAATAACAACATTTCTTTTAATTTTATCTGGTCCTGACTTCCATAAGAATTTAAAGAAGGAGTTTTGTATAGCTTTAATTGTTCCTATATCAGGATTTGGCAAGCTAAGAATAAGGTGATTTAATTTAGGTAATGCTAATGACTTGATAACAACATTCTTACCAATAGGGGTAATAATACGTCTTGACCAATGGGTAAATAACTTATTAATTTCCTCCTGTTTAGATAAATAATTAGCTTGAGTCATGTTATTTAAATTAATTGTAAAAGTAACACCAAGTAGCTGAAAACATTCAGATTCCCACTGAAGATTTAAGTCCGGGCAAATTTTTTGAGTATTCCCTTTCATAGAACCAATCCATACTGCTTTTGTTTTATCTATGTTAATGTTTAGACCTGATAATAAATAGTCAAAAGAAGGGATGTAGACAAATCTATGATTATATTCTTAGAGCAAATATATCATCTACTGCTAAGAGAAAATGGGAAGATGAACTCAATTTGAATAATGATTTTTTTTTGGAATGGCATTTATAGGCTCCCTTTTAATATAACAAAGGATTCAGTATAAAGTTAATACTAGCAACAAATTATCTTTTACATAAAATGAGAATAAAAGATGTTAATACATGTTCTTTTTGCAACAATCATATTGAAACTATAAAACATTTATTTTGGGATTGCCAATTAAGTTCTTCTTTTTGGGAAGATATAAAATCATGGATAAATTCAAAATGTACAGATGTTAACACACAGTGGACCTTAACAGATATTATTCTAGGCAATGAACACTTAGATAATGCAACATTGAATTTAATTCTGCTGGGAAAGTATACTCTTTATAGATGCAAATTAAAGAACACAGTTCCAAGCGTTCAACTTTTTAAAAATTATGTCGCTATTCTTTTGAGAACAACACAATTATATAGTGCAAAAAAACAAAATAAAGTTTCAAAGTTTGACAATTTATGGGGAAAATATATTTCTTTGCTGCCTAATTGAGACTAATGTTTTAAGATCATTTATTTAGGCTTGATCCACTCTGTTTTGCACCCACTGCCCTTTTTGTATCTTTATTTTTTAAACACCTTGAATGACATTTGGTCTTTTTTAATCTTTCTCATGATATAAATGCATTAAGTATTCATGACAAGAGGTGGAACTCTTAAATGGATATCAATTTTAAGATAGTAGGAGTTGTTTCCCTTGAATTAATGACATTTTTTTTTCAATATAAGTTCAATGTAAAATTAGAATTTCTCCTTTATGTCAAATAAGTTCTGTAATATTGAAAAAGTAAAGTTTCCGAAAATGAATCTTTGGCTTATGTTATACTAAAATAAGTCTGGTATTAAAAAATTGTCAACTCTGTTAAAATACTATTGAATTATTACATTTATTATATTTATAAACTTTGTAGATTCTAAAAAGTAATCTCTTATTCCTCCTTATACGTTTATCTCATATATTGTATGTATATGCATAAATGTTTTGTATTGTGTAAAAAAAAAGAAAAAAAAAAAAAAAAAAAATATACTCCGACATAAATTGAAAATCATACTTTGTACTTTTTAATTTTGGGTAATTTTCCACAATTAGAATAATTATTCTGGGAAAACAGAGAGGGCGCATGAAATTTTACATACAAGTTATTGAGCAAGACCTACATCTAATGGAACATTAATCCCAAAATCATGTCCAGTCCTGTCATGCCAAATTACCTCGGTAGAGTCCTTTAAGTTTTAGTATGTAACATCAATTTTCAGAACTGGAGGCATTAATTTGAAACCAAATACAAATGTATATGTTTTCGGTATTATAAATAGAGGTTACTCCTTGAACCCCATGAATCTAACAATTAATTTAACAGAGTAATAGCCCTTTTGAGGTTAGAACATTTTTTTATTAAAGCTTTGCAAGAAAATCAATCTTTAGAATAACATGTTTATACCGGTGGTATTCTTTAAAAACTTAAACATGTAACATCAGTGTTCAAAGAAAACAGAAAATATTCACATGAAACATTACACATATCTTGGGATTATAACTGGAAGTCTCTATCTAAGCATCGTAAAACTCGGGCATAGAATTTTACTGCCCTTTGTGAATATGGAAATTTCTTGGTGCATCATGACAGATGTTTTGTCCTTTTTTTACAGCATTAATGCAATTCCCTTTTCATGTCCGTCGCATCAAGTGCTTTCAGCACTTTGATTTACCCTACCTATCTTTAATTTTTAATGTGCAAGTAGTTTTCTTCACAATATAATCTACGGTAAAGTTGGAAAAGAAGATTTTTGATGTAGCGGTCATGTCCAGTTTTGCTTATTTTTAGCTCCTCTTGGAGAAAAAGTCGAAGCTATTATGATCGCTGCATCGTCGTGGTCGTGCAAAATTTAAACGTAGCAATAATTCTGACAAGTTTTCAACACGAAACATGGAATGCCTGGTTATCGTTGTAAGAAAAGGGGCATAATTCTGAAAGCTATGGAGTTATGCCCCTTTTTAACTTTTTGTCAAAAATGCTTATTTGGAAAAATTAGTGTACAACTATGAAAGGTACTAACATGAAACTTGGAATACATGTAAATTATGACAAGGCACAGTTGTTAGACAAGGGGCATAATTCTTAAAGGTATATTTTCTGAGTAATCTCCCCTCCATTTTATATGAGAATTTTTGTCATATTCCTTTTTAAGTAGAATAATTTCAAAACTATGAAAGATGTCAACATAAAAATGGGAATACTTTGATATCATGAAAATGCATTGTTGGAACAATGGACATTACTTTTTAACTTAGAATATTAAAACGAATTGGTTAACAGACGAGCGGTAACACCGCCAGAGGTGCTCTTGTTAAATCTTTTAATGTAACATTTGGTTTATACAAATTTATTTTAGTTCGATTGTGTTGAAAGCTATAAGCTTATTGAAACACTCTCGAATCCATTCCTGTAATCAACCAGTACTAAGCAATGAATGTAAAGTTTCTTGCTCAAGGAAACAACGGCTTGCCCCTGACAGGGTTTTAACCCACGCGGTCAGCAATCCTTAGATTAATAGTCAGACGCGTTAACCACTCGGCCACGCCGCCACCTTAATGTCACAATTTAGACATTTGTTTTAAAAAAAAGATATTTGCAAGATATAAACTAGCGTTAGCATATTCATTCATACCTGGCTACCCTCAAACGGACGTGTCAACATAGGCGGCACTTTTTAGCGATTCTAAAGTCCACACCCAAATATTAAAGGCACTCCACCGAGGTATGGTCGAATGTCACAAAAAAAGTAAATTTTCACAAACCAATCATATTTTGTTACCTGCGTGTTATGGTTTTAAACAGAATTAGTGATACATTGATGTGTTCTATGGCTTGGCAATTCGTTTGAAATATATATTTCGCATTTCAACTTGCAAAACTGTACGTTCGGTAGAAAATTCACAGATCGCCAGACGGGTCGACAACATACAAAGCTAATAACTCTTGACGTTTCCCAGTATAGAAAGGGTTCTTTATTTTTGAATTAATTGTTTCGCAATTAACATTATTAATGAACTGGGGTCCCCCGCTCCACTACTAACTATACAAAATGGACTACGGGTTGCCCCGAATAGAGCGAGTACATTGAAGAATTTATGCTGTGTGTATATAATCATATGACAACAAATTATTGTCATTTTAACATTGCACGATTTTCCCGCCTCATTATAAACCAGAAAATCGTGCGTGGGCAAAGCTGGTCGCAAACCCACTATGTTGGTTTTGTCGTGACGCGGCTCAACTGTATTTTGCCAACTACAAAAAATACCAAATCACTGTAATTTTACTAACGGCTAAGCAGCAACAGAAGAAAAGACGATTCAACTATATGGCCATGGAATAAGTTCGGTAACTTGAACTGAACACCAAGTAAGTTTTTTAAGAATTAAAATTATGGCATTTAATGGGTATTGAACATCACAGTCACCTAACTAATTATAATTTAATGCTAATAGTCCATCTATCTTGTGCACAACTAATTGCCGTTTTTGTTGTTGTTGTTTGTTTGTTGTTTGTTTTTATTTTGGATGAACCGCTATCCATCATAATATTTTGTTATAATGACTTAAAAAGTCAGATCGGATCAAAATCCGAATTCATTGCACCATAAAATGGTATCTGTAATTCTGTATGCGTTCAATCCATCACATGAACGGTTGCTATTCGTAATATAACAATTCGTCCAAACATCCCAGTTAATAACCAATGAGCAGGTTTTGTTACAATTAATAAATGAGCCGCGTCACGATAAAACCAACGTAATGCGTTTGCGACAAGCATGGATCCAGACCAGCCTGCGCTTCCGCTGTTCGCTATCAGTTTCTTTACTTGTTATAGGGTTGGTAAGCGAACAGCATGGATTCTGATCAGACTGCGCGGATGCACAGGCTGGTCTGGATCCATGCTGGTCGCAAACCCATTATGTTGGTTTTGTCGTGACACGGCTCATTAATGTCGGACTTATATATATAACGGTCGTCTTACTCTTGATCGTTTCATTTAATCGTTGTTTTTCTTCAAATCAAAATTTGATTAAACATGTAGTTAGGTCAACTTTTACCCGAGTTTTCACATAGTCGGATATCTCGTGAAGTTGTCTATCTATACATAAACTTTTTATGGGGGTGAAGGAATGCAATATTTTGGTGATTATTCATAATAAAAATACATAGGAATATAATCATACATCAACGAATGAAAACTTAAAACCTTAAAAGCTTTTTGTTTCTTGGAATAAGAACACTTACAGGAATTTTTGTATGGAAGTCAAACTCCTACTTTGTTTACATTTTCCTTCTTTAATGGCAAATAATTCCACATTCTGTGCTACTTTCGTCGGGCGGGTAATAAGCATCGATCATGCTCTAGGGCCGTTATTTGAATATTTTTAAATCAGGAAGAAAATCGTTTCTGAGTCACAATGTGCCTTTAAGAAAATACTGTGCTGTGTACGCAACGTTATAATTTTACCTAATTTTTTATGCCCCCGCCATGTAATGGCCGGGGCATATAGTGTTACCCTGTTCCGTCCTTCCGTCCTTCCGTCATTCCGTCCTTCCGTCATTCCGTCATTCCGTCATTCTGTCATTCCGTCATCATCAGTTTCCGTTCATTATCTTAGTAACGGTTGCACATATTCAACTCAAATTTGGCATATGGATATGTCATGAGAAAATACAGGTCAAGTTCGAATTTGGTCATGGTTCGATGATTTTTGGCAGAGTTATGCCCCTTTTACTTTGAAAATAATATGAAATTTTCAGTTTCTGTTCATTATCTCCCCAACGGTACAACACATTCAAATCAAATTTGACATATGGATATGTCATGAGAAAATACAGGTCAAGTTCGAATTTGGTCATGGTTCGATCATTTTTGGCAGAGTTATGCCCCTTTTACTTTGAAAATAATATGAAATTTTCAGTTTCCGTTCATTATCTCCCCAACGGTACAACACATTCAAATCAAATTTGACATATGGATATGTCATGAGAAAATACAGGTCAAGTTCGAATTTGGTTATGGTTCGATGATTTTTGGCAGAATTATGCCCCTTTTACTTTGAAAATAATATGAAATTTTCAGTTTCCGTTCATTATCTCCCCAACGGTACAACACTTTCAACTCAAATTTGACATACCAATAAGTTATGAGAAAATACAGGTCAAGTTTGAATTTGGTCATGGTTTGATGATTTTTGGCAGAGTTATGCTCCTTTTACTTTGAAAATAATATGAAATTTTCAGTTTCTGTTTATTATCTCCCCAACAGTACAACACATTCAACTCAAATTTCACATATGGATATGTTTTTGGAATGCCCAGGCCAAGTTCGAATTTGGTCATGGTTCAATGATTTTTGGCAGAGTAATGCCCCTTTCACTTTGAAAATAATATGAAATTTACAGTTTCTGTTCATTATCTACCCAACAGTGTTACATATTCAACTCAAATTTGACATATGGATATGTCAAAGGAATGGGCAGGTCAAGTTGGAATTTGGTCATGGTTCGATGATTTTGGACAAACTTATCTTTCTTGAATATTGGAAAAAATTTTGAACTTTCAGTTTCAGCACTCATACTTTTGTGGAAATGTATGTAGCCATTATTTTGGCTACAAATATGAAATATGCTATTTTCAAAAGGTTAAGACTGAATAATTTCAGTGCCTTGAACATTGTATGAAAATGGTTTGTGTAAACGTTGAAAAGTTTTAAGGGCTTTGAACTTAAAATGAAAACAATAATTTGTGCAAACAAATTTGGAACTAAATATTATAACATCTGAAATTTTGGCTGCATGCGGGGGCATCCGTGGCATGATGACACATTTCTAGTTTAATATATAAATTTGACAGAGCGCGAACATTCGGCCGTTTTTCCCGGGAATAATGCAATTGTCCCGCTTTTGCACGGAAATCACGTAATTTTTCTTTACGTATTGAAATAGAGCCTGTTTTGTGTGTATTTTGTGGAAATTTCTCTGTGTATATAATATGGTGATGCACGGATTTAATGAACTCCATAAAACACGCGCAATAACAGTACTTGGGTACTGTTTTTTTTTTTGATTATGTGATATTGGCCCAAACAAAATAACGGAATAAACTTGAAAAATCCGACTGGATTTGGACAACTGATGCACATGTGTTATAATTACGCAAGTTACCAATTTTGTTATTTTATCTGTAATGACCATATAATTTTCAGGAATGTATTAAATATGTCACATGTAAAGTCTCTTTTCTTTCTTTCAAATGTTAAAGTCAAATCACTGTCGCGATTACGGAATAACGTTAGGGCCATCGTGGTTAGACTTTCTAATCTAGAAGGCGACAAGGCGACAGTGCGATAGTGCAATG
>NW_026861437.1:0-97366 GCF_026571515.1 Ruditapes philippinarum | reverse complement strand
GGAAAAAAAGTAAAAAAAGTCCCCTAATTTTTGGATACTTCCAACAGGTATTTACAGCAATTCGGGATGTGGAGAACATTACAAAAGTGAAGATAACTGAAGAAACGTGTGCAACTACTCACCACGTCTACAAAGGAATCTTTGAAGTACGTCTAGATGACAACAGCATGGATACAGACTTAGTACTAGAAGACGAGACTCTGCCAAGTCCCTCAACCTTGGTAGAACGCGCCAATCATCGTACTAATATTACAGACTACTTTGAAAGAGTTGACATGCCTCCCACCCCAGAATACCAACGCAAAGAGCCCACCACCCCAGAAATAAAAGAAGTCTTTACGAACACCTGGTAATAGTGATTAGTAGTGATAGCGACTCTGAAGACAAAAACACTTCCAACGAGGTCTCCGTTGATTGGTTTAATGAAACTATGACGTCAAAGACTATGGGATCACCACAGGCTCACTCCAGAGCCAAGAGAATGCTACAAGAGAGCAGCGATGAGAATCCATGTGACCGAAGCTTGCACCTCTCTGACCTTGACGATAGTCCACTGCCCTCCATAGAACCCCCTAAAAAGCCCGTCTGGAACCCAAATCACTCTTCTCAGGACCACGTTTCAGGAGGAGGAGACCACTCAGATTCCCCTGGAAATACGAATCAGATCCAGACAGCACTACCAAGTTTAAAGACTACATGCACTGATTTTCTGAGACTATTGAATTCTAAATGGATTGAGTTATTTGTACTTGTGTTTATTGTGTTTATTGTGTGTTTATTATTTGTAAATATGTTTCAATAAATAAAGATAGTTAGTTAGTGACTGTTAGGTCCATGAGGAGACCATCTACGGAAGAAAGGGGTCCTCTCTTATATAATATCGTTTGTATATACATTACTGAAACAGTTAGTGATTATTATATATTTATTATGAATGTAAGGTATCCAGCAAATGAAATATTGCCACACCTTTAAGAGAGAAACAAACATGTGTTTGTCAAATAAAAACTGTCAGCATGTTTCAAAATCTAGATGACCATTGCTGTCTAATAACTTAGCAGTTTTGATAATATAGATCGGACACTGCTTTAGCTTTCGTTCGGGGCATGATGCACCGTCCATGACCTCACATTATTAGACTCAATAAGACCTGATCTGCAATTTTCATATTTTTTTTAAATTCATTTTCACTATTTCTTCTTTTTTAAATCTAATTGACTCATAAAGTTCTTTGTTAAATTTTTAAACAACAATTACTATTTTTCTTTTATTTTCAAAACTATTTTTATATAAAAGAATGCACGAGTGTTCTTTTATAGATAATAAAAGTGTATTTCCTACATACCCTAGCAAGTATAGTTCCTATCCGAATAACATTTCATATCAAAAACTCAAATTATGCTCAGCAATATAAAAAAGAGAAAAACAGATTCCTAGATGAACGCACAAAACGACATAATTGAATATGTTGCAGGCTTCATAACCTCAGATCCCCTTTCAAAATTCCATTTTATTTAGTTCCGCCCATTGTTTTCTCGTTTAGGGCAAAAGCATTCTTTTATTTGGGGACCATACGCCACTTTTCATGGAATGGCACTTGTGTCGCATTGAAGATTCCATGATAACCACCGTATGAACACATCTGCGGATGTTTTTGATAGATTCAAAATTTCACCATGTTCGTGTTAAATGTTGAATTCTGCTTAAGCCGGTGCTAGGGGGCGTGGACGGTAATTTGCACTTTCCAATACCGTCCATGAACAGGCTCAATCAAACCGAGCCTGCAACATTTTCAATTGTGTTGTGTTGGACCTTCTTTAGGGATTCTGTTTTTCTCTATTTTATTTGGTTTGGTAATAGGTAGTAACTACTAGGGCTGGGTATTGATCAGACATTTCCGATACAATACGTATTGCGATACAGACCAACGATACACGATACGTATTGACGATACAGTACAATAATGCTTCATTGATAGGATGTATTTATTAGTAGTATATATCATTAATAATCTGGCCAAATATTGTTGTTTTCTTATTTCTGAAGATTTTAACTTTGTTACTGATCCTGTATAATATGTTAATATATTTAATAAAAAAAAATTAAAAAGTCAGATAATTCTTTTGTTTTATTAACTTTTTAAGAGATCAAGGTAATGTTTCAAAGTTTGAAAAAATACAAGATTTAGGTTACAGTTATAGCAAAATACTTTTAGTGTTTTTTAGTTTGCTCAGTTTGCAATTACAAATGCCATTTACTATGGCATGGTCATATTTTTCTTAAGAAAAACTAAACTGTCCACAAGATCAGGTTTCAAGCATGACCTTGTTGCTGACACAATGTCATCACTTGTGCTAAAAACACGCTCAGAGGCAACAGATGTTGCTTGCACGCAGAAGTAGGTCTGAGCAAGAAGGCTAAGATCAGGATATTCAGGGTGTACCTTCCAAAATTCTAATGGGTTAGCATTCATAGGTAGTTGCTTAGCCTTTCTGTAAGTATCTATCTGTTTTAATACTCTTTGTTGAAGTGATAATGCAGGCTCCTCCTTGATCACTTGGACATCATCATCAAATAAACACTCTAAGGCAGTCTTCTTATGTGTCTCTGTCTTATCATCCATAGAGTTGATTTTTGGCCCCTCCTCACATGTTGTAGTAGCACCAGAAGGCAATTCTGGCAAAGGAGGTAGATTACTATCAGCTACAGGTAGACCTGGCTCTTGCTTTACAGTTACTTGTTTACCCACAACTGTTGTCAACAAAATAGTTTTTTTTTCTAAAACTCTGTTCCATGTGTCATCATTTACACAAGCCTTATTCTTGGTTCTTGGATCCAAGGCACTGGCCTCCTCCAGAAACACAAGCAACTGTGGATCAGTATATCTTGTTGCTAGATCAGTGCCAACTGCTGCCTTCAGGGGATTTGGTGAATGGTTCATCATCAGAATTTACTGTAAAGTGTTTACGAAGTCTTTCTAATAATGGAAGAATAAGACCAACAGTTGGTGACTTTTCTTCAGACAAGGCTAAAGTAGCAGTAACCATAACCTCCATGATCTTTACAAAAACTTCACAAATATTGATTTCAGAGTCTGAAAGGTTAGTAACAATGTTTGCCTTAGCACTCACGTTTTTTAATCGTTCATCCAGCAATGTAGCAAGAATAGCAGGTCGTTGTTCAAGAAATCGTTGAAGCATATTATATGTGGAATTCCACCGAGTCTTACAATCCATAATCAGTTTATGATTTGCTAAGCCAAGACCAGACTGCTTCTGCTTCAAAAATTCTGTTCCAATACAACTTTTGTGAAAAAAAGGTAACCACAGACCTTATTTTGCCTAAAACCTTTCCTAAAGCTGTTACATTAAGGGCTTTGTTGGAAGCAAGGTTTAATGTATGGGCGAAACATCCCAGCTTAAGATCAACGCCAGAAACCCTGATTGCTGCCGTCATATTGGATGCATTATCAACAGTGACAACTTTAACCTTATCCATAATATGCCACTTTAATAGTTTAATAGAGCTGTTTTGAGTTCAAGACCAACATTTTCTCCAGTGTGGCTTCCATGAAAATGTTCAGTTTGCAGGACTTTTGACTGCAAATTCCAATCTTTAAGGTAGTGACAAGTGATGGTTAAGTACGAATCCGCAGACCTTGATGTCCATGCATCCGATGTCAAACCAACTGCAAGGGCTTGATTAAGTTCACTTTGAAGTGCTGATTTCTCTTTCTCCAACAGATTAGGTATCAGCTTCTCTGCCAATGTGTGCCGATTTGGAGGTTGGTACCTGGGCTCCAAGGCAAATAACATTTTTCTAAATGGTTGGCTTTCTATGGTACTGAAAGGGCGCAGGTCCTGAATGAGATAATATACTACAGAGTTTGTAATCTCATTTGAATTTGCCAATGGAAGTTTTGCTTGTTGAGATATTGTCCATGGATTCGCTGATACTGATGAGGATGAGCAGCTGTTGCTTGCACTTGCAGTTACTGTATCAGAGACCTTTCCTGAAAAGATATGGAAAAATTCATTAAGTTTGATGTGTCTGTCTCAAAAAAATTAAAGAATTTTGATGAAGTTTATTCTTAAAATAATTTATATCCTTCTCGTTCAAACAGCTTTTGAGTCTATTATAGCATGGCAAAGGAACCTTTATTACTTTAATTGTGAAACTTTTCTGAAATAAACATGATGGCCTTTTTTTGACGATATGAAACAAAACAATTATTTAAAAAAGGATTAGATATCATTATACAAATAATTTTCATGCAAACATATATACACACACGTTTCTGCAAAATATCTTTATTTATTATGGCAGGTGCCTATGACTGTTCTAAGTTTATAGATTTTAATTATAAAATCAATTCTGTTAAATTTGAGATATATGGTAATAGAACGGTGACAATTCTTTAAAATATCAAATTTTTCATTCTTAAACGGTAAAATAAAAATAGAAATATCACGTTTTAATTTTGTAGACTTCATTTGATGTAACTTCCGAGAGCTAAATCCGTAACCTCCCGGGAAACGGTGTTTAGCTAGGTCACAAAAGGTCAATATCTCGGTCACATTTATTTAGCTACTTTCATATTGGAAAATCAATAAATTTGTAAGATATACGTGTATACTATATACAATTCGTGTGTTGGATTAAATTACAAGTTACTGTTTGGTCTAATAAAAATACCGCAAACCTGAAGGTAACTTTTTCTCCAATGCGTTAGATTGAATGGCTGGATCAATTTTGTGATGCCTCCTCAGATGAGTTGACATATTAGTTGTGCCGCCAGAACTTGCCACTTCGGCCTTGCAAATATTACAGAGGGCCTTTTTATCGTTGACTTTGGCGAAAAATGCCCACACTTTTGACTTTCTCGCTGACATTTTACTTGTTAAACAGACGATAATTTTAATGTAGAGTCATCATGATCGTTAGTTACGCATTTATTAGGTTGTCTCCCTTTGTATCGGTATAGCTAAAACCCGGTAACCGTACCGTATTGAGAAACAGAAAATCGATAAATACCGATTTACCGGTATATTGATCCAGCCCTAGTAATTACTGCAAGATTCCGTCCACTCCCCCTAGCAGAATTCAACATTTAAACATGAAAATAGTAATATTTTGAATTTAGAAACATAGGCTGATGATTTCATAAGGCGGTTATCATGGGACCTTCAATGTGAGACGTTTGTATCATTTCACGAAGAGCGGCCTATTGTCCTCAAGGAAAAGAAAGGGAAAATATGACAACAATGGGTGTAACTATTAAAATGGAATTTTGAAAGGGGATCACAGGTTATCGACCCGGCATACTTCGCCTATCACAGATAAGACGCTGAAAGTCAAATGTGAAAAGCAGGTAACATATGTTTAGTCTGATTGTTGGAATCCTGGAACCACCCAAATAGAAAAAGACCATAGAGTAGCATGTTCGAACAACACTCATGCTGAACGATTTTCAAAGGTCAAAAATATAAAATCTTTGATTATATAAAGTAAAATCTTTTATTATCTTACAAAATTACTTACAACGTCTAATATCTTCTTTTTTCCCCCATCAAAACTGTTTTTCACTTAATGATAGTATTCCGAGATGAGTTGATATTATTGTGAAAGTACAGCCCTGTGGTGTTTTATAGCAGATTAGAGCGATTAAATTGTGTCTAGAAATATTAAAGCAAACGTATAGTGATATAACTTGAATATATATTGTATGTTCGGTCAGTGGGTCATATTAGGTAAAGTGCATTTCTTCTTCTTCTTCCAATATACTGGCCGCCTTCAACTAACTGAAGTTTACTGCCAAGTTAATGCGCAAGACGGAAAGAAAGGGTAAACAAGAATGTCGAACGACACATATACCCCCTTTTCTAGCCATTAACTCACATAATTAGTAATTTTATTACAGAAACTTGCCAAAAATGGGTACATGGAAGTGTTCAATTATGGAAAAATCAACGGAAACCATTTTGACATTTAAGGCCCATGTGACATTGACCTTTGACCTAATGATCCCTAAATCAATAGAGGTCATCTTCTACTTATGACCAATAACTAGGTGAAATATGAAATCTTTTCAAGATAATCAGCGGAAACCCTTTTGACATTTAAGGCCCCTGTGACCTTGACCTTTGACCTAGTGACCCCAAAATCAATAGAGGTCATCTACTAGTTATGACCAATCACAATGTGAAATATGAAGACTTTGTGATGAATACTTTTCAAGATAATCAGCGGAAACCATTTTGACATTTAAGGCCCCTTTGACCATGAACTTTGACCTAGTGACCCCAAAATCAATAGGGGTCATCTACTAGTTATGACCAATCACTATGTGAAATATGAAGACTTTGTGATGAATACTTTTCAAGATAATCAGCGGAAACCATTTTGACATTTTAAGGTCCCTGTGACCTTGACCTTTGACCCCAAAATCAATAGGTGTCATCTACGAATGATGACCAATCACTATGTGAAATATGAAGACTTTGTGATACATACTTTTCAAGATAATCAGCGGAAACCCTTTTGACATTTAAGGCCCCTGTGACCTTGACCTTTGACCTAGTGACCCCAAAATCAATAGGGGTCATCTACTAGTTATGACCAATCACTGTGTGAAATATGAAGAATTTGTGATACATACTATTCATGATAATCAGCGGAAACCATTTTGACATTTAAGGTCCCTGTGACCTTGACCTTTGACCTAGTGACTCCAAAATCAATAGAGGTCATCTACTACTTATGACCAATCACTATGTAAAATATGAAGACTTTGTGATGAATACATTTCAAGATAATCAGCGGAAACCCTTTTGACATTTTAAGGTCCCTGTGACCTTGACCTTTGACCTAGTGACCCCAAAATCAATAGGGGTCATCTACTAGTTATGACCAATCACTATGTGAAATATGAAGACTTTGTGATAAATACTTTTCAAGATAATCAGCGGAAACCATGTGGTCTACCGACGGACAGACCGACGGACCGACAGACAGACCGACAGACCGACATTAGCAAAACAATATACCCCCTCTTCTTCGAAGGGGGGCATAATTAGTGAGGAATATATACAGTGCAGGTTAAAAACGGACAGGAGTGTGGTTTAGATATAGAGTTGGGACAGAGGAGTACGGAATGACTCAACTGTACCGGCTGACGTACCATCCGGAGGTAGGCTGTTCCAGTCTTTGATGGTGCGTGGGGAGAAAGATTATTGACGGTATTGTGTACGGCAATTCTTTAATAATGCTTCCATTTAAATAATGACATAAATTTATATTGTGGAAAGAAAGTTACTCGTAAATATCATACTACCGAAAATGTAGCAGTATGATGTTTTTATTCTTTAGCATGTTTATATAATGTTGAACAAAAAATCGTTTGTTGAACAGTGTGTTTGGCTTCCTTTAGAGACTCTGTTTTTCTCTATTCTAAAAGTATGATGTAGCTATCTGAATGAACGTCAGGTCATAATTCTTGTACCGTGTCGTACTCAATTCAATTTCCTTTTACACTTTAATAGATGAATGAACATTGCCAGTGAATAGATGCGACATATTTTGGATTACTGTATTTTTTCAATTATAAGGATCCAACAAACCGTGTTATTAGCATTTAGGTTTTTACAGGTTTTTCCTATCCGACCTCAGTTCTTAAGCTTCTTATATTTTGAAAATTAACAGTAATGCACTGACTTTGCATAATATTTATTTGTATCTGAATATCTAAAAAACATGTGCAACGATTTGGACAAGAAGTGCTTATAATGAACATAATTCTCTTCGCAATTAATTGGTAAAAATATATTACTTTTTCCAAATTGTACAGGGAAATAATCAAAACTATAAACCCAGGGTTTTAATTTTGGGGTAGCCCTTTAAACAAAATGCCCGGAAATTTATTTGCCGAAACTTTACTGATTTTTTTAAAATCGTAAAAGGTGCTTTTTTGCCGAATTTCTTGTTTTTGTTTAACAATTTTAAAATTAACACGTCTTAGCATAGGCAGTATTTCCCGCCGAGCTTAATTTATACGTTTATAAGAGAAGCAATCAATTTTGTCTATTGAGTCAGTAATGGTCTTCGTTTGAAGAATGCACGACATTTTGCTGTTAGTGCCTCATTGTGTTAATTTGTGTTTTATTTTAAATTTTTGCATTAATGTCTCAATTAAAAGTTATGTTTTAAGAGCCACTGGCTTTTTCGATTTGTAATGCAAATGGTATTATGGGTGGTCTTGCCAATACTAAAATAGAGAAAATAAGAATCCCTAAAGAAAGCCAAACACAGCAAAATTTAAAATGTTGCAGGCTCGGTTTGATTGAGCCTGTTCATGGACGGTACTGTCAAGTGCAAACTACCGCCCACGGCCCTAGCACCGGCTTAAGCAGAATTGAACATTAAACATGAACTGGTACAATTTTGAATTTTGATACATCCGCAGATGTGTTCATATGGCGGTTATCATAGAACCTTCAATGTGACACGTAAGTGTCATTCCATGAAAAGCGGCATATGGTCCCCAAGTTAAAAAATGCTCGTGCCCTAAACGAGAAAACAATGGGCGGAACTAGATAAAATGGAATTTTGAAAAGGAAGCCTGCATATCACAGATTAGACGTCAAAAGACAAATTTAAAAAGCAGGTCACATATCCTAACGGTGATTCAACAGTATTCAAGTGAGGAATACTGGAACCACCCAATAAGAAAATAGCCAAATAGAAAGAACTAAATTACCACAAGCACAACAATAATGACGTGCTGAACGATCTTTAAGGTTCGGAAATATAACATCTCTGATTGAATGTACGGGGCAACTTTTTATAGCCTCCACACGGCACAAACAACACTGATGTGGCGATAATATAGAGAAATTAAGAATCCCTAAAGAAAGCCCAACACAGCAAAATTGAAAATGTTGCAGACTCGGTTTGATTGAGCCTGTGCATGGACGGTACTGTCAAGTGCAAACTACCGTCCACGCCCCCTAGCACTGGCTTAAGCAGAATTCAACATTAAACATGAACTGATACAATTTTAAATTTTGAAACATCCGCAGATGTGTTCATATGGCGGTTATCATGGAACCTTCAATGTGACACGTAAGTGCCATTCCATGAAAAGCGGCATATGGTCCCCAAGTTAAAAAATGCTTGTACCCTATACGAGAAAACAATGGGCGGAACTAAATAAAATGGAATTTTGAAAGGGGATCAGAGGTTATGAAGCCTGCATATCACAGATAAGACGTCAAAAGACAAATTTAAAAAGCAGGCCACATATCGTAAGGGTGATTCAACAGTATTCAAGTGAGGAATACTGGAACCACCCAATAAGAAAATAGCCAAATAGAAAGAACTAAATTACCACAAGCACAACAATAATGACGTGCTGAACGATCTTTAAGGTTCTGAAATATAACATCTCTGATTGAATGTACGGGGCAACTTTTTATAGCCTCCACACGGCACAAATAACACTGGTGTGGCGATAATATAGAGAAATTAAGAATCCCTAAAGAAAGCCCAACACAGCAAAATTGAAAATGTTGCAGGCTCGGTTTGATTGAGCCTGTGCATGGACGGTACTGTCAAGTGCAAACTACCGTCCACGCCCCCTAGCACTGGCTTAAGCAGAATTCAACATTAAACATGAACTGATACAATTTTAAATTTTGAAACATCCGCAGATGTGTTCATATGGCGGTTATCATGGAACCTTCAATGTGACACGTAAGTGCCATTCCATGAAAAGCGGCATATGGTCCCCAAGTTAAAAAATGCTTGTGCCCTATACGAGAAAACAATGGGCGGAACTAAATAAAATGGAATTTTGAAAGGGGATCAGAGGTTATGAAGCCTGCATATCACAGATAAGACGTCAAAAGACAAATTTAAAAAGCAGGCCACATATCGTAAGGGTGATTCAACAGTATTCAAGTGAGGAATACTGGAACCACCCAATAAGAAAATAACCAAATAGAAAGAACTAAATTACTACAAGCACAACAATAATGACGTGCTGAACGATCTTTAAGGATCGGAAATATAACATCTCTGATTGAATGTACGGGGCGACTTTTTACAGCCTCCACACGGCACAAACGATAAAATAGAGAGAAAAAGAATCCCTAAACACTTAAATCGTGAGCAAAATATCATGTAAGAATTTGGTATGCTTTACAACATAGGTAATAAATTGTAGCAATTAGTAAAGACAACTGCAAACTGTTTTCCTTGAAAGAAATAAACTATAATTAGGTTTTATTATTCATGCTTATGTATAAATAGGTATGTAATATGCGAGATTGTTTCATATCCCATTTTTGACACATGTTTGTTGTCAGATCTTATAATATATCTTTTTGAAGGTGCAGCAATTATCATATCTGAAAACTATAAATTTATATGATATACAGGAATCATATGGAAAAAACAACATGATGTGTTGTAAATATTTATATTGTAGTTTAAATAATTCGGGAAGTAAACGTTCGTTTTTGTGCAGGAAAATCATGCTTGAGCTCAAAGTTTGTTTCTTACTTCATTCGTAATGCAAGGCCTGAAAGATGAATTACGAAAAGTTTAAATGTTTCCGGTGGAAGCGTTACGCGAAACCTTTAAAAGAGAAACAAAAATGGAAACGGACAGCATTTGTTTACACACTTAAACAGGCTACCAGTTCTTCCAATACAGCTGTTTTCATACAGATCGTATACATCAAAAGTCCTCTATTGGAATGTAAATGTTGTACCTTCCAAAACACTACATTATTATTAACCAACCTTTAGTCAACATTAGCATCAAAACTATCGATTGTACATACCAGTACAAGAATGTTGGTCAGGTAACGTGTAATTGAAAAATGTACTTCGATAGCCTTGCAATTATACAGAAAATATTACAGCCAGAAGTCCTTTGCATTTATTTGAATCGTTTATGGGAGTATTTTTATATATTATTATTATATAAGATAAAAATAGTCCATTAACGTTCAGTCGTTGAACTTTAACAGATAGCGCTTTTCAGATAAAAACACAAATTAAAAAGTTAAATATGTCTTTATCTAACGACATATCCTCAAAACTGTCTGTTTTATCTAAATAATATCATTCCGGCAGGAGTTGTTATTATTATGAAAGTACAGCCATGTGACGTTTTATAGCCGATAAGAGCAATTTAATTGTGTCTATGAACATTGAACTAAAACGAATAGTCATACAACTGGGATTTATATTGTAATGTTCCGTCAGTGTGTCATAGATAAATTACATTTTTGAAAATAATATTTGGATTTAAATGATGACATACCATTGTTTTTCTTGTTGTTGGTTTGTTTTTTGTTGTTGTTGTTGTTTTTTTTTTTTTTTTTTTTTTTTTTTTTTTGGAGGGGGTGGATATTATAAATATGTTGAAAATTGTAGAAATGGAATGTTGTTATTATTTAATAATTGCTAAGTTATTTTGCTTAGAAAAACATTATTCATGTTACGTGATTTCATTAGAATTTCTTGATATTATAAAACTTAATTGTTAATTCTATTGTTCAACTTATAAAATATGAAATTGATTAATAGAAAAGAATGAAAAATTGAATGTTTTAATGTTAGATATTGCAACTCTATTGAAAAAAGATAAATAAAATCAGTACAATGTTTCATAATTAAACTCCAATTTATGAAAATATAGGAAGGTTTTTACTGTTTTTGGGTTTTTTTGTTTTTTTTGTTTTTTTGTTTTGTTTTTTTGTTTTGTTTTTTTTGTCAGGCGGAGATGAGGTGCTGTTTGTTTTTTGTTGTTTACTTTTCTGTTCTTGTTTCTTAAACAAATGAAAGTAACATTGCTAAAACAGTAATGTATTTTGAACCACGAAAATATAACGCTCAACAATCTGAATGTATGATAGCAATTCGTCTTTGATTTCCATCTATAATAACATTTATAAATTAAACTAGCACTTTGATTATAAAACTTTTTTATAAACAGTGTAACTGTGTAACATACTTACAAATGAATCCAAAGAAGCCAACACGGCTTCTTAAAATAATGAAATTTTATGACAAGAAAATTATAAAGCCAGCAAGGTTAAAATATATGAGCATCTATTCCTCATTGAAACCATTATTATAATCATAAATCACAATGTTTAACATTTAAACCAAAGTTTTATTTCAAATTGATGTAGACTTTAATAAGCACATTAAGAATTTATGCATAAGATTCTTGGAAATACTTCCAATATTTCAATATATCGAACATTCTATATGTTGTTTAAACAAACAGTAATAACTTGTGTCTATTTTTGAATAACGGTAGATATGAAAACGTTATGTTCTATGAATCAAAGGGACATATTCATGAATGTAACTGTCATATCGCGCTGTCTTTAAAACGAAGACAAACAACCTAAGTAAGATGGTGTTATACAAAATGAAAGAATGACAATGATTTTAAAAAGCTATAAAGTTTTAAAAACTATTGATTTAATAATGCAATTTGCTGTGATGGAAATGTTATAAAAATATCTGCCATTGGTACAGACTAAATGCACAAATAACGGAAACCTCAGCAATAAACAACACCATAAACATCATGTGCAAAGAAATAAAGTGCAGTAAATGCATTTCGATAATTGTTTTATATGGTCGAAACATTGATTTCTGCAATTTATTTTCCATTTTCAACCGGATTTAAAAGACAATTATCATCATTTGTGTCAATCCTTTGACACATTTAGTGAATAATAGATGCTTAAAAGGAGGTTATTTAGTTTGAATTGCGATGTATTGCTGCAGAACTTGTTTTTAATGCGTACAAACTGTTAAGTGCATCAATGAATAAACGAATAAATGACATAATAAAACCATTTAACTTGTCATACAGTTATTATACATGTATAATCATACATTAAACAGTTACTGTACGGCAACGTCAATGTTATTGCTATTATAATTTAATCATTAATTGAAAAACCTACTGAAAAAATATTGTCCTAAGATTGTGTATACCTTTGTTTTGTAAAATAAAGTTAAGTGAAGGGCAATATATTCTATGGATGGATGCAATCATATCCTTGTTTCAGAAAAACAAAACCGTACCCAATTTACCTAAGAAATGTTAGTATTTCGAATTCCAGTCATACATTTCTAGTACAGAAGTCTATGTTTCCCTTAAACATATGTTGAAACAATACATTTATTCACTATATTAAGATATTGTTCAGGTTTAAAACTATTTTGTAAATGCTGTCCCTAATTTCAAACGTGTTTAGTTAAGATATCTCTTGAAATATATCTTTTTGGGAATTTTAATCAGGTAATAAAGACATGGTTTAAATGGAAACAATGTTGATTTCATTTGTAAACTTGAAAAGACTACACAAATATGCTGAAAAATATTAAAATACAAGGCAGAAAATAAATGTTCGATTTTGAACAGCAGATGCATTCCATACAGATGGAAATCAATAAAAACATATATATATTTATAGAGGATATTCAAGATTTTCCCTATATTGCATGATTTTTTTTATTACATAATTAATAATTTTCTTATAACAATATGAAATTAATTCTTGTTTTTATAGAAAAATATACTTGAATTATCTGTTTATTGTATTCTTTTTATTTTGACCTTACAATTCTTAAGACTTCTACTTTAATCGTGTGTATTACAGTGAAAATACGGGAAATGGAAATACATATTTTATTTTATCTATATTTTATAATAGTTCATTGATAAGTATATAATAAATCTGGATATTTAAATCAAACAAACTAAAATTAAATCAAATGAAAGTAATAGGAAACTTATAAACCCATTTTCTTTAAGATATTTCTATAATTTAGCATCCTTTTGTCTCTGTTTCGCTTTTAAATCATATCATCACCACCAGCTATGATGAGAATTCAGCTTATCTCACACAGTGTAACACGATAGGTGCTTGTTACCGGATGCATACCCGGATGTCATAATTATCAAGCACATTGTGAAAACGATTAAAACCTGTAGATAAAAAAAAGTCGAAAAATGTTTTAATATATTGAAATATCTCAGACTAATTTCCGATTTAAGCAATATTCAACATCTTTTTTTGGCAATACTAAAATATGGAGCCTATAAACATATGCAAATGTGTTTTCATACGAGGGAGATCATTGAACATTCTAAACGATACTTTAGTGCCGTTCAGTTGAAAACGGCGTATGATCTCAAAGTTTTAAAAACACGTTTGTCCTTGACGGATAAACAGTGATCAGAACAAAATAACTAACAATGAATTTTAAAAGGAGATGGGAGGATATAAAGCCTTCATATATCAAGCCAAATTAAAACCTCGGTCAGCTTTTCCTCAGAATGATAAGACATGTATTCAATTAGGTGTAAGAGACTCCAAATAAAATAATAAAAAAAGGAAAAGAAACAATTAATACAAATACATCCGTAATGTCTTACAGAACAAACCGTTAGTTAGATATTACTCTGGGATGCAGCTTCATTTCTAATGCCGACATATGTAAATAATTGATTACGAAACATTCATTTCACCCTTTTTGTTATAAGATTGTTTCTCTTCTGTCGGAGATTCACCTTTTGTGTCAACAAGAATCATTTAAAAAACTAAATTTATAGTTTATCCTAAGGACATTCCTACTTGGAAAGCAATACAAATTCTAAACCAACTTCCATTATGCTTGGTTGGCATATTAGATAAACAATTTTAGTTTTATTATATACAAGATAACGTGAAAGTTCAATGACTTTACTCTTTGTAGATGTAAGTAAGGTATGACAAACGATCAAGAAATGTACGGTCGTATTAGATTTCCCGAAATTTCCCGAAATTTAAGAAAACAACAAAATATTTTTTCGAAACTTTGTAGCAGAATGACATTCACAATTAAATTAATCACATAATAATATAAACAATTCCGGGCGTCCGTGGCCGAGTGGTTTCAAACTACTTTGGATTCTTTCAATAAAGGAAGCTAGCTTGCGGAACGTCCGTGGTTCTGCACGTCGTTAAATGACATTTTATGTGTTGGTGGGGCGTAATGTCCGCCCGAAATAAAACAAAGAAAAGATCATGCATTTATAATAACTTGTACTCTACTAGCATTATATAAATAATAGTAAAATAGTAATCAAAGTGTTTTGATAGTTGATAGTTGATATAAAATAAGTGTGCCCTGTAATGTGCTTAATTTCAAATTAATAAATCCATATGAATAAGTGATATGTTGATGTATTATTGCTTATCAATAATCTTGCATAACCACTGTCAATGCAAATGATCAATTAAATTCTATTTTAATTCACATTCATAGTGTTTTATCATTTCAATGTGTTAATAAAATAGAAATTATGTCAGGGATAACTGAAAATATATTTTGAAAGCACGCTGGTATAAAGACACATTTTTTGTCTGTAAAAGTTCTTTCTGAATTAATGAGTTATCAATGAAACACAAAGTTGCTTAGAATTAAACATAAACATACCATTTTCTTAAGCAGAATTTATCAAACTCGTATATTTTAAAAAAGAAACATGTAAGATCTTTTTAGGCACAGGTAAATGTAAACTAGAATTTAAGTTTATTGTTATATTTTTGTCAATGCTATTTGTTGTGATATTGATTTCGTTTAGATAACAATCTACAAGTAACGACCCATAATGAAAATTGTAATTAAAGTCCTTTTGTAAGAACATTATGTTTTTCAGTAGAGTGCATTTTAGTTTCCTGGAATAATTGCTGCATGAGCGAGAAATTCATAACAACATTAGACCTAACCTACAAAGTGGAGTGATTTAATGCGTAAACTTTGTTAGAGTCGAGCACGTTAAATAGGAAAATAAAAACAAACAATCTTTACAAAATGAATTTACAGGATAACCTATTAGAACACTGAGAAGAAGTACAGCACCTTTTTACAGCAGCTGTCATACGTATTTACGTACCTTGCTTTTTTCTTCTCTTAAAGCGACTCTCCATCAATACATAATATACAGTTATGATAAACAAAAAAGAATTATATTATTTGTTATAAATATTTATAGTGAAGTTCCATTTTTGTACAAAAATGCCCTATCCATTGTTTTCGACTTTGTGTCATCATAAGCTATTATTTTAAATCTTTGCACATGTATCAAATATCCAGCAAATAAGATAACGCCAAACGTTTAAGAGAGAAACAAAAATGCGTTTGTCGGCATGTGTCAAAAATTAGATGACCTTTGCAGTCCGGGTTAAATAACACACTCAGCTGTTTTGATAATATAGATCGGACACTGCTTAAGTTTTTGTAAGGGGCATGATACCCCGTCCATGAACTCACATAAATATGCTGAATAAGACCTGATCTGCTATGTTCACCATTTTTATTAATTTTCACTTATTCTTCTTTTTCTTATAACAAATTAATTCAGAAGGTTCTTTGTTAAACTTTATTATTAAACAACAACTACTATTTTTCTTTAGTTTAAACTATCTATTATATAAAAGAATACACGAGTGTTCTATTATAGATAATGAAAATGTATTTTCCTATATACCTTACAGGTATAGTGCCTTTCCGAATAACATTTCATATTACAAACTCACATTATGCTCAGCAATATAAAAAGAGAGAAAAACAGAATCTACAATGAACGGGAAAAAACGACATAATTGAAAATGTTGCAGGCTTGGTTTGATACACGGTAGTGATAACTGCAAGCTACCGTCCACTCCCCCCCTTGCAACATTTAAACATGCAAATGGTGATATTTTGAATTTAGAAACATCTGCAGATGTGTTCATAAAACGGTTATCATGGAACCTTCAATGTGACACGTTTGTGTCATTCGACGAAGAGCTGCCTAAGGTTCTCAAGTAAAAGAATGGGAAAACGGGGAAAACAATTGGCGGAACTAAATAAAATGGAATTTTGAAATGGGTTCAGAGGTAATGAAGCCGGCATACTACGCATATAACAGATAAATGCAAAAAGTCAAATTTAAAAGGCAGGCAACATATCTTGATTGTGATTATACAGTTTTCGAGTAGGAATCCTGAAACCACCCAAATAGGATAAAATCAAAGAGAAGCGTGTACGCAAAACAACCATGCTGAACGATTTCAAGGGTCAAAAATATAACATCTTTTATTATAAAAAGTAAAATATTTATTTATCTAAACTTACGAAATTACTAACGACGTCTAATGTCTTCTTTTTTCTCAATCTTAACTGTTTGTTTTCATTGAATTATAGTATTCCGACAGGAGTTGTTATTATTGTGAAAGTACAGCCCTGTGGTGTTTTATAGTAACTTAATTGTGTCTAGGAATATTAAAAGCAAACGTATAGTGATAAAACTTGGATATATATTGTAATGTTCGGTCAGTGGGTCATATTAGGTAAAGTACATTCTTCAATAATACTTCCATTTAAATAAAGACATAAAAGTGTATTGTGGAAAGGAAGCTGAATATTTACAGTCGAAAATGAGGCAATGTGGTGTAGTTATTCTTAAAGAAATATCCAAGCTATTTTGCTGACATTACAATTTTGTTTGTAACGTAATTTTTAATAAATAAAATTTTATTTACATTTTCATGCCATTCAGGAACATATTGGGGCTAAGAGTAAGGTTTGGCGCGCCTAAAACCGGTTTAAACTGCCCAGTGGTTTAACTACCACTGACCGTTCCAAGGCGGTACCCCTCTGTGTTTGTCATGTCTGTATTGTTACTTGTTTTGGACATGTTGGATGTTTACATGTTTTGTGATGTCTGGCTTGTTGGATTGTCGTTGGTAGGTATTTTCTCAACCCCCCTCCCCTGCTCCCATTCCCCCCTCTTTTCACCCGAACAGCCCTTATCCCTTTAATTCCAAAATGGGCCCTTTTTAGTTAATATTATTTCACATTACATGTCCCACTCCTTTCACCGTTATGTCCACTCCAGGTTTATGTTTGATGCCTTCTGGGTGCCCTACTTGGGTGTGTCTAAGCGTTGCGTCCTGTGAACGTTGCCTTTGCCTTGTTGATCTTAATTCTTGTTTTTTTTTTGTTGTTGTTTTTTTTGGGGGTTTTTTGGGGTTTTTTTATAATTCAAAACCCCTTTTTTATGTAGGCAAAGTAAAAATAGTTTCATTACAGGCATGTAATATAATTTCCCATTGAATAAGTTATATTTCGGCTTGGTATCTGGTTATACAAGTAACACGAAAAATGTGTTTTTGCCGATTGATTTGTTTCTATGAACCATTACTCAAACATAATAGTATGTTTTCTTGAATCTCTGACAATCATGATGGGATCCCTACTGCCATTAGGTAAAAGAAATAATCATTAATACGGCATTATGTGTTGGGAGCAACGTAATGTCAAACGCAGGCATATATTTGAAACCAATTAGATAATTAAACCTTTTAACATAAGGTATTTGTTACTTTATTTGTTATTTAATAAAATACAGAAGAAAAATGTATTTATGATTTCGGTGTGAATAAGAGCTAATGGGTTGTTTGAGTTCTTTTTGCAGTGCCTTGTTATAGACAATAAGATTCGTCTTATTTGAAATATTGAAAGTGATGCGTGGTAGTGAAATGTAAAAGTTAAAGGCCCATTATGTTTCAGAAATCATTGTGTTATTTCTCATTTACTTTTTATATTTGGTATCTTGTGACAGTTTCAAAAAATAAAAACTATTTTCTTTATGCCTTTAAGATCACTCAGTTAAGAAATATACTTACAAATTTATCGTTTGTTTTACTAATTTTATAACATTTTATAACTATCAACGGCAAGATTATAATTATAACGTTTGTCTTTATTAATTATCATGCGCCATCAGTGTGGGTTGCTATAAAACTGTCTCTGTTTTCATTCTCTATTACAATGTAATGATTTTCTTAGCAATACATTTTAAATGTTATCTCGCAAATAGGTTTTTTACACAAACGTATGAAAACATTAGATATCAAGCATTTTATAGATTTAATTAATGTATTTATATATTTTTACAATGTTGAACAAAAATCGTTGTCTGAACAGCAGCCTTCTAAAGAAATATATTTTATCATGATGCAGATATTTTAAAAAAAAAACGTCAGGTCATAATTCTTGTAGCGTGTCGTATTCAATTCAATTTCCTGTAACACTTTAATAGATGAATGAACATTCCTAGTGATTAGAAGCGACATTTTTGGATTACTGAGGCTTTTCAATTATAAGGATCCGACAAACCGTGTTATTATCATTTAGGTTTTTACAGGTTATTTTCATCCGTCCTCAGTTTTTAAACTTCACATTTTTAGAACATTAACAGTAATGCATTGATTTTGCAACAAATGGCTTTAAAATTATATTTCATCGGGGCATTAAATTATCTATGTAAACAATTACACAATTGAAATATAAAGAAAAGTCAGTTCAATAAATATTTAATACATTTTTGACATTGTAATGACCTGATTATAATTGTTTTAGATAAAAAAAAATGCTAGTATGTTGCAATATTATTTTATAATGTTTTTTGTTTAAACTTTCATATATTTCATATCTTGCCCAATATCAAAATCTTTATTAATACAATTTGAAACTAAAGAGAAATTTTATGGTTATCAAAAGAGTATTATGATCTGAAACTTGTATTGATTTTTCCTTGACTTTACTCCTACTCTTTATAGGGGGGGGGACATCTACTTTTTCTTATGAACTTTCTCATCTAGTAGTAACAATGTATGTCCTAGTTAATTTTTGTAAATATACATTTGGTTTTCAGCCGAAACCAAGTCATTCATTTTAGTTAAAAACAACAACCAAAACCATTGCAGTTTACTTATTTTTATTAAAATCCTATAAACTATGCAACGATTTTGGGCAAAAACGTTTATAAAAAAAATAATCCGTTCGAATCAAGGGGAAAAAATTTTTACATTATCATATTTAATCAAAACATAAAGTATGTGTTGTTGGGAGTCTTTACAAATTTGTAGGGAATATTCTCACTTTTAAAAAACCGAAAAATACTGATGATAAAAAAGGTATGGCTGCTTGTTGTCTTTCTTCGTCTTTATAAAAAAAGTTTTAAAAAAAAACCCTTTTTAATATAGGCGCAAATTTTTGCCATTTTTTTATACGTTTTTAAGAGAAACAATCAATTACGTAAAAACATTGATTCAAATATTGAAAACATATAAATCAGAGTAAAAGTAGAAGTTTCACCTGATGAAAATATGTCAAATACAGATGCATATCTCCCGAGAACAAGAACTTCTTATCATAGATCAGAAACAATCAATTACGTAAAAAAATAATTTATATATTAAAAATTTATAAACTTAAGTTTCATCAAAATAGAAATATATCAAATGAAGATAAAACTCTCCTGAGAATAAACACATTCGTTACTGTCAACAATAAATCAGAATGTTTGATAACTCGCATGCCAAACAACTACGCAGCAGCCTTCCATTCCGCTTTAACAACATTGTGAATATGTCTAAAATTGCACAAGCTATACGTTATTGTCGAAAGCATCAAAATTAATTACTTAAATTATTCAGATTCATGTTGTTTAATTTTGATTTCAATGTAACGTGGATTGGAAATTTTTTTTTTTTTTTTTTGAAAAATTGCAAACGCAAGTGTGGCATTTTTTGTAATTGATTTCTAACAATGAGATGTTTCTCTCTCGCATTTCTAACATCTAATGTCTTGTCTTTGAAATGCAATTTTGCTTTGTAAAGATTATTTCACACAATTACTTTTTAATAAAATAACAAAATAATTATTCAAGAGTAACCTCTTTCAAAGACGGGGAAAATCTAGGAACAATGTTTAAAATGAAACCTGATTTATTTTTACATGTTTCTCAGTTGTGACGTCGAACTTTATTTTACGCGAGCAAAAAGTGTATTATAAATGCACATTGAGTTAAACGGATGCGAATATGTAATATTCGTTTAATTGTATTTTTAAGTGTTGACATTGATTTCCAACACAAGTAAGCTTTTTATATAGTATAACATAATGTTAAATTATTTATTTCTTACATATACATACATAGTTTCATTGAAATAATTGAAAATAGAGAAACATAACATAATCCTCCGTCACTGCTAGAAATAATATTATAATATACATGAATCAACAAAAACATCATATCAATTATGTATATATTTAGATCATTGTCATTCTCATGCTTTGATATACAATGGTTAGAGTTATTCGTGTAACTGTCAAATTGTTCAAACGTACAATAAAGAAATGATTAAAAAATACCTTTTGCAAACGTATACTGAACAAGTTAACGATTGATGACGAGGTGTCTAATAAATTTTAGTGATAATCAAACACACTGGCTTATAGGTTTCATTTTTTGTAAGAATATTCCTTAAACGTTTCCATAACGAAAAGATAAAATCCATAATGAAAATAATTAGAATAAACTATCACAATACAGCTGATGGAAGTGATCCACTGCTTTATTTTTAATAAACTCTTGCTCGTTTTATGAAAAACGACATATCTATAATATATGTACCCATTAATCTCAGTGATTTGTTGACACAGTACTGTAATGAATTCTTAAATGAGAACTGTAATAATGTTATGAATAATCAAATATTATTTTTGCGATGAAAACGATCAGAATGAGACAACAAAGAATTTATTCATGATATTTATGTTTGCTTTAATAACACTGACATAACAATGAAACGGCATATACATACAACTAGTGGAGTTATCTACATTTTAGTTCGCGTGTTTAGTTTATGTTTATATTAAATCATTACATCTATTTTGATTAGATAATTTGCTATGAAATTCCAATATAACACATATCAATCTAGTTATTATTGCAAACTGTTCATTCAACTCGGTTGCATACTTTATTATTTCAGACATTTAAGAATTGCCAAGATATCGTCATAAACGCATCTCCTCTTAAAATGCACATATAGTAGTATTATTGACAGTTTATCATGATTATAGTAAGAAATTCTACTTTGCAATAATTTTAATATGTTTCACAAATCATGTGATACGAATATGTAGTGATTTTCATTATATATTAAGATATGTACTCATTTAAACAAATTAAACAATTTCTTCAAATGAATGATATTTTACGATACAATGTCTCAGACGATATCCTAAATCTGCAATAATTTTGTCTTGTGGCGTTCATCATTCATTGAAATCGACTATGTCTTGCACTCAAATATTGTTATCAATTAATTTTATGACAACAGTTTGAACAAACGAAATGCATTACAATTAGATGTTTGAACGTTGCTTTATGTGCCTCATCATTCTTTTATACTTCCCTTCGAAACGTGAAATTGACTTTTATAATCACTCGTGCATATTATGACTGAAATATTTTGGAATTAATACGAAAAAGAATGATTACAATACATAAAGTGCTTAAGATTGAATGTTGCTACGGGGGTTATAGATGTTGTATGTTTCACTATATATCGCAGCAGCCTTCCATTCCGCTTTAACAACATTGTGAATATGTCTAAAATTGCACAAGCTATACGTTATTGTCGAAAGCATCAAAATTAATTACTTAAATTATTCAGATTCATGTTGTTTCCCGTCCAATTATGTCTAGTTTTCGTTAGGTTTGAAGAATATTCGTCTTTTTGCTGTCAGTGCTATATTTTAAATTTTTGCATTTATGTCTTACTTGCTCTGTTTTAAGAACTACTGGTTATTGCAAGTTGTAATGAAAATGTTATTCTTGTTGGTTTTCCCTATAACAAAAATCCTGAATTCGTTCATTTAGGAATTTGACACGCTTTACAACATACGTGATAAATTGTAGCAAATGAGTTCCCGGGTTATATCAAAGACAACTGCAATCAGTTTTCTTCGAATGTGATAAGCTAATTGTAAAACTGGTTAAACAATATTACACATGTTTATTCATGATTTTACACGTATATATAGGTATGTAGTGTGTGGGATTTTTACATAATTATCTTCTTTTTGTCAGAACTTATACGACTTTTTGAAATTGTAGCAGATATCAAGTTTAATATCTATAAATTTATATTATATACAAGAATTTTTTTAACAAAAAGTTAAATATTTACATTGTAGTTAAAATAAATCGGGAAGTAAACTTTCAATTTGTACGCATGAAAATCACCCTTGAGCTCAAAGTTCGTTTCTAAAAGGTTATACTTGTAGCAGAATCATGCCATTCTTTTAATCCGTAATGCAAAATATATAATTAACAAGATCAACAAGGAAAGGCGGTGTTCAATAAACACAACCCCGCCAAGCTTGAAGTCTGAATTACGAAAAATTTAAATGTTTCCGGTGGAAACGTTATGCAAAATCCTTATAAGGGAAACAAAATGGAAACTGTAAGCATTTGTGAAAATCTAGATGATAGAAACTCAAATCGTCATTTTTATTTCTTCAACACAGCTGTTTTCATATATGTACAGATCGGATACAGCAAAAGCGCTGTTTTGGGACGTTAAAAGATGTTGTACCTTCCATAACATCACATTATTAACCAACATTAAATCAAATCTTAATCTGTTAGATTATACATCTCTATACAATAGTGTTCGTCAGGTAACGTGTAATTGACTTCGATAGCCTTGCAAATATATAGAAATCATTACAGCGAGTTTGATTAAGTCCTTTGTATTTATTTAAATACGTTATGTGAATTTTTTATATAACATTAAAATAGTCCATTTACATTCGGTGGTTGAACTTAAACAAATAGCGCTTTTCAAAATAACATTTCATATTAAGTACGCATAAAGTTAAAAAAGTATTTATCTAACAACATTACTTACATCAAAATTGTTTTTCCTCAATACTGTCTGTTTTAACTAAATAATATCATTCCGACAGGACATGTTATTATTATAAAAGTTCAGCCATGTGGTGTTTTATAGCCGATTAGAGTAATTTAATTGTGTCTAGGAACATTGAACTAAAACGAACAGTCATACAACTGGGATTTATATTGTAATGTCATACGAGTGAGCAAAGTTAAACTTCAACAGTAGAAGATCAGTGTGCCCAGCAGGGGCAGCTGAGGTTACACTTAACACAGCTCTATAACATTTATGATACATTTTCGACAAAAAAAGATAATGAAACAAAAACAAGTCGGTCATTAAAAAAAACAGAATCATAATTATAAAGGATTTGCACTGCCAAATCATATAACGTTATTTATATAAACAACTTTATAAAACTTTGTAAACTAGAAATAAATGCCTGCAAATCAACTATAAAGTCGTTATAGAAAGTTTCATCTTTAAAAAAATATTTTTTTTATAATTATATGAAATCATTTTGCACTTGTCTTTTCTTATAATGTATTCGTTATTTGAGTACGTATCATCTTTACAACAGAGTATAAGAATTATAAGAATGCATCATTCACTTGTTTTTTTAACATCTTGAAGACGTTTACAAAATTAATAAAAAAATATGACAATTCAAATTGATGCTGCAAGTGGAAGATAGTTTGTACATGTTTTCTGCTTACAAACTTTTAACTTTTTGTTCTTATACATATATGACTTATTTAGATAACAACACTGATTACGCAATACGTTGAACAAAAGATAACACATAAAATATTAAGATTAGCTGTAAGACATAAAATCAAATTTAACAATGCTTAACATGAAGCGTCTTATGTAAATGTGGAACGGATATTTCAGACAACATGTATCTTCGAGGAAAGTCAATAAGAGTTTGCCCCTAACATATAAATAATTTTGATTTCAATGTAACGTGGATTAGAATTTTTTTTTTTGTTTGAAAAATTGCAAACGCAAGTGTGGCATTTTTTGTAATTGATTTCTAACAATGAGATGTTTCTCTCTCGCATTTCTAACATCTAATGTCTTGTCTTTTGAAATGCAATTTTGCTGTGTAAAGAGATTAATTTCACACAATTACTTTTTAATAAAATAACAAAATAATTATTCAAGAGAGTAACCTCTTTCAAAGACGGGGAAAATCTAGGAACAATGTTTAAAATGAAACCTGATTTATTTTTACATGTTTCTCAGTTGTGACGTCGAACTTTATTTTACGCGAGCAAAAGTGTATGTAAATGCACATTGAGTTAAACGGATGCGAATATGTAATATTCGTTTAATTGTATTTTTAAGTGTTGACATTGATTTCCAACACAAGTAAGCTTTTTATATAGTATAACATAATGTTAAATTATTTATTTCTTACATATACATACATAGTTTCATTGAAATAATTGGAGAAGGAGAAGAATTTTATAAGACTTAGTCTTTCATTCTCATCCTTTTCTTTGAATATATTATATATTTGTATTCTGATTGTATTGTATTATGTATATCATGTAAATATTCGGGAAATAAATATGTTTAAACTAAATAATTGAAAATAGAGAAACATAACATAATCCTCCGTCACTGCTAGAAATAATATTATAATATACATGAATCAACAAAAACATCATATCAATTATGTATATATTTAGATCATTGTCATTCTCATGCTTTGATATACAATGGTTAGAGTTATTCGTGTAACTGTCAAATTGTTTCAAACGTACAATAAAGAAATGATTAAAAAATACCTTTTGCAAACGTATACTGAACAAGTTAACGATTTGATGACGAGGTGTCTAATAAATTTTAGTGTTAATCAAAAACACACTGGCTTATAGGTTTCATTTTTTGTAAGAATATTCCTTAGACGTTTCCATAACGAAAAGATAAAATCCATAATGAAAATAATTAGAATAAACTATCACAATACAGCTGATGGAAGTGATCCACTGCTTTATTTTCAATAAACTCTTGCTCGTTTTATGAAAAACGACATATCTATAATATATGTACCCATTAATCTCAGTGATTTGTTGACACACAGTACTGTAATGAATTCTTAAATGAGAACTGTAATAATGTTATGAATATTAATCAAATATTATTTTTTTGCGAATGAAAACGATCAGAATGAGACAACAAAGAATTTATTCATGATATTTATGTTTGCTTAAATAACACTGACATAACAATGAAACGGCATATACATACAACTAGTGGAGTTATCTACATTTTAGTTCGCGTGTTTAGTTTATGTTTATATTAAATCATTACATCTATTTTGATTAGATAATTTGCTATGAAATTCCAATATAACACATATCAATCTAGTTATTATTGCACACTGTTCATTCAACTCGGTTGCATACTTTATTATTTCAGACATTTAAGAATTGCCAAGATATCGTCATAAACGCATCTCCTCTTAAAATGCACATATAGTAGTATTATTGACAGTTTATCATGATTATAGTAAGAAATTCTACTTTGCAATAATTTTAATATGTTTCACAAATCATGTGATACGAATATGTAGTGATTTTCATTATATATTAAGATATGTACTCATTTAAACAAATTAAACAATTTCTTCAAATGAATGATATTTTACGATACAATGTCTCAGACGATATCCTAAATCTGCAATAATTTTGTCTTGTGGCGTTCATCATTCATTGAAATCGACTATGTCTTGCACTCAAATATTGTTATCAATTAATTTTATGACAACAGTTTGAACAAACGAAATGCATTACAATTAGATGTTTGAACGTTGCTTTATGTGCCTCATCATTCTTTTATACTTCCCTTCGAAACGTGAAATTGACTTTTATAATCACTCGTGCATATTATGACTGAAATATTTTGGAATTAATACGAAAAAGAATGATTACAATACATAAAGTGCTTAAGATTGAATGTTGCTACGGGGGGTTATAGATGTTGTATGTTTCACTATATATCTCCCGCGGACATACTCGTTCAAAACTGTCTCGAGGTGATGCAATGTTGTACATTTCACTCTCTCCTGCCGATATTTACGATAAAAAGAGTCTAGATTCTCTCTTAAAACGATGATTTTCCTTGCTTTGAGGGGTCTCACCTCTATATTTTTTAAAAGCAACGTCCGAATATAACAATGTAAATTTCTTTAAGTAATAATGAAATATTAATGTATCAGTGCATTTCTTCTCTCTCGCGCACGTTATTTTATTATAATCATTTTAATGGTCTAACTTGATATGCTTGATTAACTGTTACAATATAGACTGAAATGCTATATTTTTTATTTTACTTATGTTATATATTTTATGTAATATGATTATTATATATGACATATTATTACCCTAGTTCAACATCTATTAATACCATTGACATCTTGTCAAATCATTGTGGCAACGCCCGGCTTTCGTTTTGTCTCAAAAATTGGGCTAACATCTGATTCATGCCTACAGTATCAAGGAATACTCCCTTTAAAAAATGAAATGACAAATGATTGATGACAAGTCATTATTGCTATTCTTATACCTGCATTACATTTATTTGCATATTAAAAGATCAGACATATGCATGCATCTCAGTATGACTATTTCTATATTGAATTTTAAAAACACACATTAAGGCTGTATAAGAAATAGACAGGAATTAACGTATGAAATGTTTAATTTGCACTAGTGATGACGGACGCCATGCAACAATGATGATAAAACAATAAAATATTCAGTGATTAAGAACGTAAACATTTTATACTGTCATGCAGATCATTGATCTATCTTCCTACATGTAACACATCAATGAAATATAGGTATGTTAAACAAATGAACTATGTACATGTATATATTCAAGAAGCAATTAAAATAATTGCGTATATGGATAATTTATTGATTTCAGTACGTTGGGCGTATACATGGAGAGGTGTTAAACGGCTTGGTATTTATGCACAATAATTTTAGATACCACATGTCATTCCTTCATGTAATTCCCTTATTTTCATAATCAATTACCTAGCACAAGGTAGTTCTAAATCAATTATATATAATAAATGAAATTGAGTGAACAGAATATGTAGAACTACATGATTTTAAGACTCAATGTACAGATATACTCATACGGTGAATTTCGGACCATCAGTAATTATGGTAACAAGCACACACTCAGTTGTTATGTAGTTGCAGTACAAACACACACACAGGGTGTTTAATCTAAAAATACTGAAGACAGGAAACAGCAACAGATAATAAAGCAACTTGTTCATGACATTTATATCTCGTCAGATTTTAAAGATAATGCACAGACACATCGCAGACATAAAAATCTTCAGAAAGTGCAGTGTTAAGAGTGCAATTTTTAAATCATAAGGATGTCTACATCATTATTGTTTGCATCATTTGCTTAATTCTGATGCAGGAACAGACCATCTTATTACGTCTTTGTTCACATTTACATGACATCTTTTGTTTTTGAGTTTATGAAGATATTTGTTACGGTTAATCAGCTTAACGTTTACGATACTTTTTCACAAACTATGCCTTAATATACAGGCACAGTTTGATAAATGTGTTCTTCGTCAATGAGTTAATGACAGTTTATTTTACAGCATCTACTGACTTACAAGTAAAATTGTCAACTACAGTGTTCGCTAGCCGGCTAGAGCTCAATGAGCAAGAAGGTTCACACTCATTGCTCAGTACTGACTGGTTCGAGGAACGGATTCGAAAATGTGTCTATAAGCTTGTAGCTTCCTACATATTCGAACTAAAATGAATTCTATATAAACCAAAATTACCTTTTCCTCAATAGAAAATAGAGCAAATATGTTAGAAATTTGCTAAAATCATATTGAAGGTTTTTTTTATTTCAACAAAACTTGTTTATACATATACATCGATATTTGTTATAATTCATTTACCGGTAGTAACCATATATTTTTGCAGTAACATTTATCTGATGGCACACATGAACGTGTTAGATTTTCCGACGATGCCAAAATAATTAGGTTTCTATATAGAAAGAGATTTTACATCCTGTTTGCGAATTGTTTCGACTGGAAAATCATGCTTGCTGATATAAAATGGAGACGAGAAACCGGTCTCGGTCTTGGAGACTACAAATCGAACAAAAATAATATCTCGTGCATGTTAAAAACATTTCGATCTTTCATATTTCTTGCATACGTTATCTCAAATATGGATATCATGTTCGACAGCTAATGAATCCAGTTCATCATGTTTGTAAAATGATATTCACTCATTTGTTTTGATTTCAAATCATTACAGATTACTGGCTACCAAAAAGAAATAATTCTTCCTAAAATATATTATTTCACACACAAAAATCGATTAATTTATTAAATATTTAAACAAGATAATATTCTTGTATCGCATGTTCACTTTATGAACATTTGACTAATATTTAGAACATGTTTAGATATTAAGTTTATTTATTATTACCAGCCTTTAACAGGAAGAAATAAGATAGTTTGATCACTTTCATTTGTTTGTGGAAATAAAAGGCATTTAAAGTAGGCTTTAATCCTAAACGCATTTACCTCAAAAGACCAATTTGCTGCGTCTTAACATGCTGCAACTAAGTTTGATAAGCCAAAATCTATCACGCTGGTAGGATGTGATCAAAAATAAAGCGGGATCAATCATATATTGTTGAGGTTTGGAGATTTAAGTATGAAAGTAGAAGAAAATTTGGTAGTAGACAACAACTGTGGCTATGACGCCGCGTGTTCTAGCATTATCAATAGTAATTCACCAATTCGCCAATAGGGTATGTAAGTCTCGTCATGTGACTTGCGAGATTTCACGATATTTTGCACTTCCGGGTACAAACAAATATCAACAACATTGCATATCTATATTGGGTAATATTATATACTACTTGTATGCCGGTGGGAAAGTAAAACTTACATGGAAAAGCAAATGATATGTGGAAATTGGCAGTTTTTTGTTTTGTAACGAAATGCAAATGGTTTCATCTTGTGAACAAGTATCAATAAAAGACAACTTCGTATAATCTTCAGGTGGGTGTGTCATTTCAAATTCAGTTTATCCCAATAAATGTTGTAATATTTTCATTTCCATGTAAATCTAATAAATTTGTTTTTTGATACAACATCATTCGCATCTGACACCAGACAGGTGCATTTGATTTTATCAATTTTCTATAGCGCTACCTGATTATCTCTCAGAAGTATATAATGTTTAGAAATTTCGGACAGCGCATATTTCGGATAAACGTTTCAATATGATTATCAGTGTGTTTTAGTTGAATATATTTACTTCCAACTGAAAATATTATTTATTTATAATTATTATCTTTATAAAGCACAAACAGTCAAGCTGTATATAACCAATTTAAATTGTCATAAAATTCAATGAAATATTTTGCTCCTGTAGATATTTTGACTGAGGACAGTGGTGAGATGAAATACATCAGTATCCATTGTAAATACACATGCATGCTCTGCTGTAAAATCGTTTTGGTAAGAAATATATACTTAAAGCTACTTAAACTACATTAATGAAAAATAAATATTATTGTATAACATATAATGTTCTCGTTTTTGTAAATAATTACAGTTAGCTAAATAAACAAACAGTATGGCATATGTAGTTAATTCATGTTAAATACTGTTTAAAGTATTTTTCTCAAGTAAATGGGTCATATTTTTTAGTTAAATCATGTTCAGTAAATGGTTAAAAGAACTTAGTCACTATCACATTTTTTAAAGATCAGTTGTCAAAGCAAATCTACAAAAACTAGGACACCAAGAAGTGTTTCTTCCTTTTCAACATTTTTTTCTATTCATGACAATATGAAAATGATTGAAATTTATAGCTGACCAATTATTTTTGCTTTCAACTCATGATAAATTTTCTTTATATACAGGTATGTGATTTCATGGTTGGATCTTGAGTACTTGTCATGGCTCTTGATTTATTTTGGAGTGTTCACCATCAGATTAGAAATCAAATAGTGATACCACCAGGCATAGTGGAAAGGAAATGTCCATGCATAGACTTGGAGTACATAGTGGTAGAGACATGGCAGTCCATTACAGATTTTGACTGAATTAAATTAGCTTCTTAAAGCTCCATGTCTTGTGTAAACTGTCTGACTGAATGTTTGTATTCTAATAAAAACTAAGGTTGAAGACACTTCAAAGATGTATGTCAGTGTAAAAATGTTAAACAAAATATCTGTCTTTGTTAGAAATAAATAACCTGTCTTTATTAGAAATAAATAACCTGTCATTTGTAACTTTGTATTAACTTAATTATTCAAAGATAATTTATCTTCTGCAAATAGCTGCCCAAAACAGTTTCAACCAGGCATCATGTAGTTTCAAAACAGTTAAGATAAATTTGTTATAAATAGACTTGTAAATTAACAGGAATGGTAAAAAGATAAATGTTCAGCATTAAAATGTTTCTATCTTGATTGAGTTTCATTTCATATTATCACCATGATCACTGCAATTGTAAAAGTAATGTAATCTTTAACCATTATTTAAATATCATAAAAGTCATCTCAAAGAAAAACTTGTTTCTGAGGCAAGATGTGTAAAATTCCTTCCAGTTATAGCCTTTCACTGCTCTTAGAAAAGCCATTATTTGCATTGTTCATGGCAGGTAGTAATACCAGAGTAAACAATATTACTGCAATTCATCTGTGTTGAGTATTCTGTAGCAAAACACTAGCTTGCTAGCCCTTGTAAACCCAATTCTCTCTCTTAATTGGAGAAGACTTGCAATTCTGCATTCCTTGAAGATTTTAGTATCAGAGGGGTAGTTATTTCATACCATATACTTCTTTGGGTTTCAAATTACCTGTTTTATTATGTATTGAACCTGTTGACATTTGACCAAAAGTGAATTATCTATACAATACATGCAAAACTTAGGGTTTGCACTTGATACAAAACAATTACATCACTGATACATTAATATACCCATGGGAACTGTTTCAAAATTGTCAATGTTTCAACAAAAAAAACACCACACAATGCTTTTAACTTCTGTCCATGTACATATGTGTAAATGTAGTCATTGAAGAGCTGTCAAGAACTTTTCATCAATATTATTTAGATAGTGTCTGTTTCGATTTCAGGACAGACAAAATTCAAATGACATGCATAGTATTTAATATAGTCAATGCTTGCATATTCAAGCAATCTAGCCATTGCTGTTAGAGAATTAAAGTACACAGTGACACATATTTTGCAGATGAACTCTTATGATCAAGCACTGCTATAAATAAATGCCAAATAGTAGAAACAAAAAACAGTTCATAAGTTTAATAAACTTTTATTTTTACACAATTTATAGTGCACTGCTTAGCATATATATCACACTGATTTTCCAGAGGAAGAAAAACTTCAGGAAAGCACTTGGAATTATTATTAGTTATTTGGACAATGTAACTTTACACTGTGAATGTCTACTGATACAAGAATAAGAATATTTCCTTTTACAAATGTAAAGACTTTGAAAATTAACATGTACAAATTATCATACTAAGAGTTATAAATCATATTCTAATTGAAAAATGTTCAGCTTGATATCAAAGCTTTGATTGCAAATTTGTGAGCTTATCAATGATTACCTCACAATAGTAGTAGATGATATATATAATATTTTTGCTAATCTTTACTTCATAGTCATTTAATGTCCATAATGTCATATGACTATACTGTGATTCCATGAAAAAACCTTATCTCTGGTGTGTTTTCAGCTGTGTTTTCAGCTTTGGTATATATAGAGTATCTAGTTTTAATACTTAAAACTGCAATGAAATGTGGATATTTTACTCTGACATTAACATGTTAACAAGATCATAGTGTCAAACACCATAAAATCATACTTATACATTAAGATTTTTGTGCTGGATGTCATTCATCTTCTTCAGGAAAGTACATTTGACTATTCTCAGTGGCTTATATTAAACTAATATTTCACTGTAACTGTGTGTTCTCTGATATCATTCTCAAATTAAGGAACTGGAAGATGGTAGTTGCAATAAAGGTCTTCATGGACAAATCCTCCTTCATCTTTTCCCTTTTTATCTGCAGAATGAAAAATCAATAAATATGTTGTTACAAGTGTAAGACACTAGAAATGATATTTACATTACATTTAATAAGCTGGTCATGATTGACAGAAAAATTTCATATTTGAAGTAAATAATCATTAAAGATAAACAACAACACATAATATATAACAGTCAAAAATATTGATCTTCTTGAATATGAAACATGACTATTTTTAATGTTTTATTTACTAATCAATTATCATGCAGTGAAATCCAAAAGTTATTAAATTATAATAATATATTTTGATAATTGTTTATCTTTCCGATCTCAACTAAAAATTAATCAATTATTTTACATGTATTTACCTTTGATGTATAGATATTTCAGGATCATAGGCAGTGCAAACAGTTGATTAATGGTCCATATTGAACAACTGTATACATTCTATACTTGTCATATACCCCCTTGTCTATACATCTGAAATGGTTTAATCAAATATTATATGTTTTAATTCAATCATAATTTGCTAGGTACCATATTAACATGTATATATAATTGAAAAAGGAAGAAGAATAAAATGGAAGGGAAAAATATCCGAATTACTGTGCAATGTCCGAATTTTGTATAACTTTAATATACACTAGAATTAAAGTGTTTCTCCACTGTTAATTTCAATAAGTTAAAATGGTTTGAATTAATTTCTCACATCAGTAGTTTTAAAACAATACTTAAAGCTAAACAACTAGAATTCACTCCCTTGACAAAACATCCGAAACAATTGTCACTATCCGAAAATAAACTAGTTTTATTAAACTCTATAAATCCCTCGTTTTTCCGTCAGATAATTGACCTACCTGCATTTTTTGACCCGTGCTATCCATACCTTCAAATCTGAAGAGGACCGAAACAAATTTAACTTCTATATCCCTCGAGTTTTTCGGGTTACCTATATGCGTAACGGTAAATAAGTCTGCCGATGTACCCGGAAGTGGTAAATCGAAAGTGAAAGTAAACGAGACTTACGGGCCCTATTCTAACTTCTTTTTAAAACTATTGTCATTCTTTCATTTTGTATAACATCATCTTACTTAGGTTGTTTGTCTTCGTGTATTAAGATAACGCAACATGACAGTAACATTCATAAATCTGTCGCTCTGATCCGAAGAACAAAAAGTTTTCATATCAACCGTTATGCAAAAATAGACTAGAGTATGAAACAGCTATTTATTGACACAAGTTATAAATGTTTGTCACTCCTCGCTTGTTTAAACAACATACAGAATGTTCGATATATTGAAATATTGGAAGTATTTCCAAGAATCTTATGCATACGTTCTTAATGTGCATATCAAAGTCTACATCATTTTGAAATAAAACTTGGTTGAAAACATTTAAACATTGTGGTTTATAATTATAATTGTTTTAATGAGGAATAGATGCCCTTTATATTTTAACGTTGTTGGCTGTCATAAAAATTAATTATTTTTAGAAAGCCGTGTTGGCTTCTCTGGATTCATTTGTAAGTATGTTACACATTTACACTGTTTATTAAAAAGTTTTATTAACTGCTAGTTTAATTTGTAATTGTTTAATAGGCGAAAATCAAAGACAAATTGCATCACACATTCAGATTGTTGAGCGTTATATTTTCGTGGTTCAAAATACACTACTGTTTCAGCAATGCTACTTACATTTTTTTAGAAAAAAGAACAGAAAAGAAAGCAACAAAAAACAAACAGCACCTTCCCCCGCCCAAAATAAAACAACAACAACAAAACAAACACAGTAAAAACCTTTCTATATTTCATAAATGGAAATTTAATATGAAACATTGTACTGATTTTATTTATCTTTTTCAACATAGTTACAATATTTAACATTAAAACATTCAATTTTTCATTCATTTCTATTCATCAATTTCATATTTTATAATTTGAACAATATAATTAACAAAGCACGTAACAGAAGTAATGTTATTCTAAGCAAAATAGCTTAGGAATTATTGAAAAAAAAACAATATCCCACTGCTGCAATTTCCAACAGAATTATATCTAACTTCCTCCCCCCCCCCCCAAAAAAAAAAATACAAGAAAAAAAACAATGGTATGTCATCTTTAAATCTTAATATTATTTTCAAAAATGTAATTTATCTACGAGGTAGGTTCGAAATGTATTGCTTATTTCTATCTGGAGACTTCAAATTTCAAGTTAGCTCAAAAGTGTTCATTTCATGCCCTCGAAGTACTTCCCGTGGCTAGAAATGCAAAGTTTCAGCAGATGTATCCACTTCTTGAAGGCGTCACAGTACGCTGACTTGGGCCCAATAATAAGGTACTGATGAATGGCAGATCCAAGTGCCTGTCGGGACTTGTATTTCCACCCAGCATGGAAGAATTTCAATTTCGGAAACAAAAAGAAATCACATGGGGCAATGTCTGGAGAATACGGGGGGTGAGGCAAAACAGTTACTTTTTCTCTTTTTCGAAAACGGCGAAACTATTGCGGAGGTATGAGCGGGGGCATTTTATTGAGAAGATGGATATGCTTAAAACCAAGACGGAAATGCTTAAAACCGGTGACAGGGCGTCGTTTCTTATAATAACTTTTCAGTTTCTTAAGTACTACGTATTTGTAGTACTTCCCAGTGATACGTTTGCCCTTTTGCACCGGCACTTTTATTGCGACTCCTTCACCAGAGAAGAAAATTGAATACAAAACCTTCTTTGTACTCAAAGACCGTTTGGCATTTATTGGGCGTTTGTTGTGTTTAGTGGCCCAGATTTTGTTGCTGACTTTTCTGACGGGCTCGAAATAATGGACCCAAGTTTCATCACCTGTGACGACATTAGCCACATGTTTTTGTCATATTTTGGAAGCATTTGAAGCAGCTATTTGGCCACCTTAACCCCTTACCTCTTTTGCTCATCGGTCAACAGATGTGGCACCCATCTAGCAGAAATCTTTCTGCAGTGAACCGTTGATAGTGATACCTTTCGTGCAATATCAACTGTAAATGTGGCATATCCTTCAATGATATCCTATATTTCGAAACGAGTTCGTTACGAGATGCAGATTATGGCCTACATGATGTTGGTGCATTTTTGATGCACTCTTCACCAGACTCAAATTTTCTTTTTCCATCGCCTAACTGTGTCATATGACACACAATAAGGTCCATAATCAGTAGAGAGTTCAGTCATCAACTGCTTCAAAGAGCGAGTTTTGGTGTAAGCCCGTATTTCATCTTTTTTGTCGACGCTTCTACCAACCATTTTTACTACAGTGGTCAATGACTGCGTGTATTTAAATGGCAAATTGTATGTATTACACTTAGTCTAACATGTACATTTATACACCGTTGTGTAGGTATTGAATTACCCTATACAGGTATGTATTGGTTTTTATCGTGTCCAACATGGATCACGAAATAGAGGACAATAAGCAATTCTTTTCGAACAGCCCTCGTAAGCGTAACCTCAATACTAATGGAATGCTGTTGTGGTTTAACTTTGCTCACTATAACATTATTAATCGTCTAGTTAGAGATGTTTCGTGACATCGTTTATTCGTTACCTTCAATGGATAATTTATGGCACTTGCAGACCTGCAATTTTGTTTATGTCTGTAATCTCACCATCAAATTTTATAACCTTTTTCATTTAGTTTCTGAATCAAGAAATCACTAATTCGATTTAGAGAGTATTCGTTTTGTTTTCCAACGTTTACACTCATGGTGGATCGATGTTGAAGTAAATCGACATTTCAGACTGTCTTGGCAAGTCGTGTTGTGCATTTACTTTTGGTAATTGCTGGTCCTTAAAGTGAACACTGCAATTAAATTTGTTGACAAAGCATTAATTCTGACAATGTAAAACAGTAAGTTTTCATATCCATCAACATAAGGGTTTTTTATTTGTGAGTATGGATGTCGTTGTTGTTGTTTTGTGTAGACTTTTACGCTAAGAGATTAAAAAAGACTAGACATTAGTGTACAATTTATCTTTTTGTTTGTCAAGACTTTTGTTTACGAGATTGTTCAACGAGCTTTCTTAAGTAATTAACACATGATTAATTACACCCCGTTAAATACTAAATAAAGAATGCTTAATTCAGCATTACACATAAAATATATAGATATTCTTTCCCTGTTCAACAATCATTTATCCTAACAAAGTGCATGAGAAAATATAGATTAACTATAAATAAATGCAACAAAAATGCAATTTGCTGTGACGGAAATGTAAAAAAATTCTACCATTGGTACAGTATAAATGCACACATAACGGAAACCCCAGTAATAAACAAAACCATAAACAACCTGTGCAAGGAAATAAAGTGCAGTAAATGCATTTCGATAATTGTTTTATATGGTCGAAACATTGATTCTTGCAATTTATTTTCCATTTTCAACCGGAATGAAAATACAATTATCATCATTTGTGTCAATCTGTTGACACATTTAGTGAATAAATGATGTTTAAAAGGAGTTTATTTCGTTTAAATGGCGATGTATTGCTACAGAATTTGATTTTAATGCGTACATACTGTTAAGTGCAGCAATGAATAAACGGATAATTGGCATGATAAAACAATTTTATTTGTTAATCAGTTATTATATAATCATACATTAAACAGTTACTTCATGGCAACGTCAATGCTATTGCTATTATCATATAAAATCACTGCTTGACGTTCTATATTTAGACAAGTGACGTTATCATTATACACGTGACTTAACCACTAAAAATGTGACGCGCTGACAATAAGTACGGAAACAAATCAGGCGCAATTTAGCTATATCAGGTACGGCAGCATTTATTTTGTTGATGTCGTGTTAGAATCGAAATAATATATCCAAATCGGTGATTTTATCGCCTGATAACATCACTGTTTGTCGTTCGGATGCGCATTATTATATCACTCGGGCTACGCCCTCCTGATATAATTCCTCGCATCTGAACTCCAAACAGTGATGTTATTGAGCGATAAAATCACTGTTTGGAATATACTATTTCTTAAATAATTAAATGAAAACCCTACAGATGCATTCCATACAGATGGAAATTAATTACAAAAGATTTGATATTGATTTTACAATATTCTGAACGAAACAAAACATGTTTTATTTTCATCAGCCATGCCTTTGAGAAAGTTAATTGTACTCCTAGAAAAGCTAGGATTTGTACTGAATTGAGATATAGTATAACTTTGACGTTACTGCATTTGTTACATCAAGTGAATGTTTATGTTTTTGTAGTCATTCGTTAATTTTGCCAGACAAAATTTAAACCTAACTGATATACTTATTCAAAATATTTTGTTTAGAAAAGGATGCTGCGGATGCGAATAAAGTTTTACAGTTACTACTTTGATACCAAAACCAAAGAGCATTTAAATAAATATGAAATAATACACTTACAATCAAGGGGAAACAAATCAACAAATGTGATTTTCTTTCCTTTCGATAAAACTGAAGTCCCCTTACTGTTTGATATATAAATATTATAGCCGTAACAATGTAATTAAAAATATGTACGTCACACATAGAAAATAAAATAAAACTTACTTTTTTAGATTTGCTGATATAACAAAGGAAACTTACTCAATAATCATGTTAATATTTTAAATCATCTTTGTGGTTGTTTGATTCTTTTCTTCACTATTTTTACCAACTGTAATAATAGTTGCATAGTTATAAGGTTACACTTATTTTATTTCTATATACATTAAAAGTAACATGTTATTAACAACAGCCTACAAATATGTGAATCAACTTTAAAAATTCATTGACAAGCAACCATTTTGATGACTGACAATCTCTCAGAAGAAAACAATTCCATTATCTTGTAGTTATTTCAAGGAACATCGAGCATAATGTTTGTATCCTGTCGCGTTAAAATCAATTTCCTGTAACCCGTTTATAGGCAAATGAGCATTTCTAGTTATTAGATACGACACATTCTGGGTTACGTTAGCTCTTCAATTATGCAAATCCAACAACCCTTGTAATTGCCATTTGATTTTTACAAACATTTTCTTCTTCAATTGTCACCTTTGGAGCGTCACACTTTTAGAATATTGGACATTGCACATGCATAATATTTTAAAAAAGGGTATGAAAATAGTTTTTTAACTACATTCTTGCATTTATATACATCCGTAATATTATCAGTTTAACAAAAAAAGATTTCTCTAGCTTTAAACGTATTGTCTTTTATAGGAAAAAATTTACTTTTTTGTAAAAAATATTAAAACGTTTGTAGTAATAATATTGGCTCAAACAAACGTAGTACAGATATAATTTTAGAATTTAATTATTTTCATAGAAAAGCAAAATATTATGAAAGTGTTACGATAAAAAATGTTATGATCTGACTACACAAGTAGTCTTTGCTAGGCTAGGATCGAACAAGTCGGGAAAGTACCCAAATGCGATATGTTCCTGTAAAATCAATGTTTGTCAATGTTTAAGTAATAATTAAGTAAAAAAGTAAATGTATGTAATATTTGAACGCTCCGGTAGTAACATAAATATTATTCCTTGGCATGTGTATATAGGCTAGGCCTAAGCTAGAAGCTTTTGACTTTTAATACAAAGTTCTGCTCAACTTAGCCACTATATACTTGATAGTGAGGGAAACTTTTTTTTTTTAAAAACTATGTACTATTCGTGTTTTATAATCATTTTATCCATTAATTTAATATTCCGAAGAAAATTGCTACAGAATGTGACCGGCTCCTACACATAAGTACGTATGCTTTGCTTAAAAAATTCCATGATGAATCTATAAGAACATTGGAGTCTTTCTGAATTAATGCTTTCATCATTAACCTTTACTTATTTTACAAGGTAGATTGAGGTTGATTGAAAGATAGTGCATCTTGAGTCGTCGTCGTTCTATTTTTATAGGATAACAGCTACAAAGATATTGCCATATCAATCTCACTAGGGTTTGGTTGCAGTAGATGGGTTCTTTTTAGATTCGTGGTGTCTAAGTCATCAATGGAAAGTGGATGTTGAATTCCATCAGTATTTTATACATGAAGTTTGATTAATTGTTTGTTTTGTTTTTGTATAAGTATTTCAACTATTTTTTCCAAAAAAAACTATATGACGTTAAGGGCAAAGGTTCATACATTTGTGAATTGTGAAAAGCGCTTCAAGAAAATTAAATCATGATATCTATGTTGTGGGATTGAATTAAAAAATAAAGATGTTTATTGCACACCTTAAGTTTTGTAACCAATGTATTTCGAGCATTCGCACTATATGATCTTGCAATATAAATCATAATTGTATCCAATCTTTTCATTTTTGCATCGGTGTCATTTTCAAAGTCCAAACAAATTCATATCAAATTCATAATGTTCCCATCCAACTAGTCTCGTTATAATTTTTCGATTCAAAAATCTATATCAAATTTCAAATTGATAGTGATCAAAGTAACTATGCTTGTCGCCGTTAATTACTCATTCCTGTACTCTGATACATATTGTAAATGCTTCTTTAAATTCTGTCTAATATGTGCTTTATTTTTTTGACTAGATGTCTTCTGCAATAAACTTTGATTGTTTTTAATGTAAGCAACGTTCTGTAAAAAAGTGGTGGTGTGAAATAAAGAGTACAATACGGATTTTATTGGTCTCCGACAAAACTTATAGCCACTCGCCCAGGTTTTATAGCTGTTTCTCGTCCAATAAAATTCAATATTGCGTTGCTTGCTATATTAGAATCTATTTAATTAAGCAATGTCATGTAATGATTATTCTATATAACTGTAAACAACAAGGGAATATCGTGTACATACTAAATTGAGTGTAATGTGATCATAAACTTTTGACGAACAGGTATTTAATGAACCTACTGTATCAAAAGTTCATTTTATATTGATGCTATCCACAGCAACATTAAAATTCACGTGGCATTAATCAAAGTTTTTATTATCTTGGAATTTTCATGTGTAATCGTTGAAATGAATGTCATCTTCGACATTACGGCACTTTATATTCTTTGTAAGAGCGTATTTGGTAAAGAGTTTCCATGAGAAATTTTAAAAATAAACATAAAATTAAAATACTTCTGTTTCTAATATATGAAACATTATATAATAATTGATATAATTATTATTATTAATCAAATATAGCTCTATCGTACAACATGATGATGTAACACGGAGTTTAAAAGTTTTAGAACGTTTCTTTGCGAACGCAGGGGATGTCTGTCTTATACTCTCAAAGAAGATTTATTCCAAGAATAAAGAAGAATAAGTAGAATAATTTTTATCAAGAAACAAAATAGAAAAGAACAAAAGTCTTGACTTTTTCTTTGTTTTATAACGCATGTTACAGGAAAAGGGAAAAAGTGTAATCAGAGATTTTACGTAAACTCTGAAAGTTTAGGGAATTCGTGAAATGCCCAAATTAGTCAGAGAAAATATGTAAGAACGGAAACAATGGAATCTCAGAAAATTTGGGAATATTCACTTATTTGGAATTAATCTCTAATTGTGGCATATTATATATACAAATGGAAGTTAAGAATTTAAGACCACACTTACGAAATGGATATTTGATGTATTTAACTAAATATAGAATCGTCACTATAAGAAAGCCTTCAACATATTAACAATCTGTTTACTGCTTTTTAATGAAATGTAGTCAAGTGCAAAACAATTGTAGGGTACACCTATCAGTTGAAATACATGATAAATAGAAAGCTTTCTAATCAACAGGCAGAAAAGCAAAGGTAAACTTCATGTTGCTTCACGCACAAAAAAAAACAGTTTCATAATAATCATTTTCCCAGTAACGTACAGGAAGGTGCGGATATTTTTTTCTTTTTGGTTCAAACCTTATGCACAGTTTAATGTATTGGTAACCGGGTGTGTGATTTATATAGGGAAAATTATTATTTGTTCTAAATTTATTCAGTCAAAATATCCGTCCAGAAACTGTCTCAGTAATTTTGGATTACGTAATATTAAACATAAAACGGTCCAAATGTGGTATAAAAATGATATAACTTAACGTAAAATATTGATTTGATATTATTGTTGTTAAAGGTCTTAATTTGCTTCAGCTATTTTTTATCTTTGATAACCCATATCTCTATCATTTGTAAATTTAACAATTCCCTGATGGTCTTATATAGTACAACTTTCATTTATTAAAACCATTTCATTTCGTTTTGATCTAAATTAACTCTGGTTAGTTAAGAAGAGAACGCATGTGACTATACGTGTTTAAAACCTCGGGCGAACAATTTAATTTTCTCTCTTTCCATTAACTAAACGATCGGGTATAAACAATGGACGCACGAGACCTTTGATATAGATCTAATTGTTCTTCATGAAAATTATTAAGCATGTTTAAGATAAATATTTGTAATACTAGTTTATGGAAAATTGTTATTTGCTGTAAATAATTCATTGGAAAACTACCCAGATAATAATAGAAAAAAGTAATTACGTAATTGTCACATTTATGCATCTATAAATATTTAACAATAGACTAAGAAACGCATCAAATGTTAGATTGTTTTTTCAATTAAATCGTGGATACTTAAATTGCAATTGTCGCCATGAGTAGTGAAAAGGAGGAAAATGACGACTTACCAAAACTGTTATCAGAGCTGGCCAAGACAAGCTCTCTGCATGGAATTTCTAAAGTAATAACCTCGCAACAAATCATAATCAAGATTTTATGGCTTCTTCTTATGTTAGGTAAGTACATTTTTTTCAAACAATATGCATTACAAGATAGATAAAGCAGCACGTTGTGATTTGCTGATAGATATATTGGTGTTGACTAAGGGTGTTTTTTTTTAATTTGTAGTTTATGCTTGTTTAATTTTGGCTTTAATTAATTACTATCAGATTAGTATTCTTAAGATCGCTAGCTGCATTTGGATTCAAATTCCATCAGTGGCAAGACGTTAATCTTTGAGCAAAAAACTTTACTTTCATTGCTAAGTATTGTTAGATTCAAACGTGTTTGTATAAGCTTATGATGATGGATAAAAATAAATGAACTTTCGTTACATTTATTTAGTAAATACTGATAATAAGATCAAATATACAACATAGTCATATATCACCATTTGTCTATATATGTGTTAAATTTGGTCACAAAATGTCTCGCATAGCTTCCTACAAAATCAAACTAGAATAAAAAAAAGTTCTGTATATATGTATCACGGATTGCCTTCGTAATGATTTTTTAAAATGTATATCTTACATTAAAATAAGTCATATTGCTCAATTGTATTTGCATCTTGTTTTTGGACTTTCAGCCTTGTAGTTCTGTGTGTCTTTCAGTAAGCCTCTTTGGTTTGTTCGCGATTAATTTCAGCACTAACTATATCGAAAATTAAACATCTAGTGGGGGGAGCACTCTTGATCGTGAGAAGTGAAAAATTATTAATAACAACTTACCGTTTCCCGCCATAACGTTTTGTAATATGAATCCAATGAAACAGGAGTACATTGATAATTTCACTAATATAAGTGAATTAAATCTGTATACACAACAGGCCATTTATTCTGCGATATTTTCAAATGAACCAGAAGAAGAATTGTACAATAATACTAAAGATAAATTTGATGATTGGAAAACAAGATTTTTGACAGAATTTGAAAAATTAACCGATGAGGAAAGATTAAAGGCCGGACATCAGAAAGAAGACTTCATTCACAGTGCATCATTCTCTGGTAAATGTATATCTTACATCAAGTTAATGTACTTTTCCTTAATATAAATGTCTTTACACATAGTTATAGATTGTTTATGATTAAATTTTAAACACTATAATTGTTTGAATAATTTAAAAGAAGTCTGATATTTATCAAGGATCTTTGCACGCATTTTTCCAATTTAAGTATTTGTTGAATATTGCAATCTAAAAAGAAAAATGTGAATTTCATAAAGAATTATAACCAACGAAACAAACAAAACACAAAAGATGAGAGCGCACAAGGACTAAGCAATCACGGGGTCTTAAAATTGATTCAAATATTATTAAGGAAGAGTAAATATAAATTCACTAGATTTAATTTCATGATAAATGTCGAAACATGCAAGGGCTTGAAATAAATATATTCTATTGATACAAACAGGTTTCAAGTTACCCAGAAGCAAATTTCGAACAATCCAGTCTCGAATGTTCGGCAATTGTTTCACACTTGACGATGATGAAGTTGTTGCTCGTGGAAGCGGTCGTAAAAATAGCTTATATATAGTTCTTAATATAGAAACAGAAGAATATCTCGAACAATTCACATCCTCGTATGGAATTCGCATGGTGATACATGAAAAAGGTACATACCCTTTGCCTGAGAAAGAAGGAATAACACTTGGCTTTAAGACAGAAACACATGTGGGTTTGCGTGTGACAACAATGGACAGGCTTGGTGGTAAATACGGTAAGTGTACGGACGGTTTAGAATTTCGTGCGAAATACAAGATGAACTACACTATACCTTTATGCTACTCGTTATGTGAAATGGAACATACAATAAAATACTGCAAATGTCGCTTACGGTCCTCATTAGGCGCGGTAAATCCAGCAGACGAGAGATATTGTGACTTTGACGATGATGAAGAGTGCTTTGAAAATGTTACGCAGCAGATTCTTAATAAAAACATACGTTGTGACTGTTTTAGCCGTTGTGAACAAGTAGTTTACTCATCAACCGTTTCAAGTAGTTCATGGCCACATAAGCACTATCTCCGAAATGTTCTGTTAACAGATATTTGTAAAAGAAAACCGGAAAGTTTGGAACATATAGGGGACCCGTCACGACCTGTGTGTGACAAGATCACAGTGCATTTTGAAGGAATGACAGATGCAGAAGAGGACGCAATATCAAGAAATTTTCTGGCCGTGTACATTTACTTCCAAGACCTGACGTACGAAGTGATCTCTGAACAAGCCCTGTACAACACGGAAAGGTTTTTGTCTGATATTGGTGGCGCCATGGGACTTTTTGTTGGAGCCTCTGTACTTACATGTGTTGAAATTTTACAAGTGTGTCTGGAAATTTTGCTTTGGTTCCGGCGTCGAAGACAGACTGATAACTACGAATAAATACAATACTGATTATTTCTTCAGTTGGTTGCCCTAGGTCAGCATATAGCATGCCTGCATTGTTTTCAACGCATTGTGCAGTGTTTTGTGCAGAAACGTAGTATGTTTAGATGTTTGTCCTGTCTGTTGTGTATACTAGTAATTTTTAGAATTACTCGAAGGCTTGGGCCTGGCGTACAAAAATATTATGTACTTAATAATTATTTCATATTACTAGTTTAATTATGAAGGTATTTAAATGTGTTTCTAAAAATGTAATTGCGGTTTCAGTAACATAAATGTCTATTCGATTCCAATTCCATTGCTGCTATCTAATAGACATAAACAAAACGTTTATTAAAGTGTATAAAACTATATATTTGCTTCTGTGTATTGTAAAACTGTTGTATATATTTTGATAAAAAAGGATGTATGTATATTTTGTTTTAAATATCTCATAAGATAAAGCTTCATGACCTTTAGGGATACTTTGTTATAGATTATTAGATTAGTGTGCTTTCTCTTGTCATATTTCAAGTATATAGTTTCAATTACTTTTGTTTAATAGAGATCGCAATGAGGAGAAGGAAACTTAATAAATGATAATATATTACATATTATCCTTACAAGATTGTTCTCGATGAAAGTGTAGCATGCTTTTGTTTCATTGTGTATTTCTGTGCTATAGTAGAATTCTACTTATGGACTCGCAACATTAGGCTCTTTCATGGAAATATATAATTATTCGTTCATGCATTCCAGAAACTGATTTCCTTTTTAACACATTATGCAAACGTTGAATTATTTTATTCCTGATTAAAACATTTCAACCGTCTTCTTTAATTAAAATATAGATGTGCAATTTAGGCTGTATAACGGAAATCATGAAATGGTAACATATGCTAAGGATACTTTTAGAGAAAGAATCATTTCTTATCATGATGAAATGAGCCATCTGGATATATTGAATATAATTCTTATGTTTTAAGCGTTTTAATATAGTTTTAACACTCATATAATTCAAAGAAATGAATGACTTAGATATAAAAAGAAATATTTTCATTGATTTGGAAATTTCCTTTTATAAAAATTGTCGTCATGAAATCTGTTTATCTACTTATTACGCTTATCATTATGCTTCACTTAGATAGTTTGCAATCAATTTGATATGTTCTATGTGTTTGAAACATTTTAATACATAATTTTTAACATCAAACCTCAAGGGATAATGCATTATCTTAAATCTAATTTTACTCTAATTTGCAATAAAATAGTATAGTTTCATCTTTGAATGTAGAAGTCACTCCGTCGTACAACCACTAGTATTTATACAGTGTAATTTATTACTTGTAATAAAAAGATAAAAGAATCATCATGGGAAAACAATTACTTTTTATCATGTTTTTTCTACGAATAAAACATTTGATAATTGTGTATTGTAACATCAAAGTAATATAATTGATGAATTGTTAAAATTCATGAAATATGTATTAGTCATTATGTCATCGTTCATACTGCGTCGTGTGCATATTAATTTGCTTGCATAGATATGCATGTGATAGGTATGATGTTTTTAATTGTTACAATCCTTGTTTCCTTTTAATGAGGGTATTTTACGCATAAATATAGTATTTGTTATATGAACCTTTTCTGCATCACCCTTCGTACCTCCTTTACAAAAATACAAAAGGTATAATCACATTATATTTCAAAATTTCTAAAAGTGATACATGTTAATAAGTTTCAAAAACTTCGCGACAAAACAAATATATTCTGTTTTGCTATTTAAATAAAAATGTAACATTGCATTGTCTTATAAAGTAATACATTTGAGCAGACTTTTACGAGAATAAGAACATTAACAATAATAAATCAAGACGATTGATTGGAACATTTTATTACATATAATTATTTAGCCCTGACTTTGTTTATGTCTTGTCCACCAAGAAACAAAACAGTCGTTTGTTGTATCGTCGACAGTTGATTTTCTTTATCTTGATACAAGTGTTATCCTAATGGTACTTTTCCTTGAACTTCAGACTTAAATTTACTTTGTTTGGTTTTGCGGCGCACCAACACAAGTTTTGTTATATGGCGCCGAAACAGGAAAGATGAATTTGTCTAACCTCGAGAAAATAAGTGTATTTCTGAATAAGAAATAGTCATTAATTTCTACCTTTTAAACAAAGCAACACCAGGGATCACAACCATCCATTTACTGAAGCTAAGAGATGCATAAACTCCTGAAATTCATATGTTTTAGCCGCCTTCTACGATCACGATCACGCAGGGTTAAACGATGATTGCAATGCTGATGCCTCAACATTTTAAAGCAACCCCTCACCCATAAGTGGAATATGATTTGAATAATATGTCAAATGTTGAAAATCATATCATTTTTCGTTTATTCATATCTTCTCTTAACATTAGGCACAATATAAAAGAAATTAATTTTCAGTAAATTTATATCACTATTCAGGCAGAGTACTCCATTAAAACATCATCTATTCCCGACATAAGTCAAATAAGTGATAAAATAGAATATAACGCTCTTCTAAATTCAGTTAAAAATGGCGTATAAATCGTAAATGCAATTTTCAAAATGTTTCTAAATCACTTAATGTCCTTGCACACGTTATTTATTTCTTTCTTTATTCCGTTGTTTATTGTGACAGTTGCCGTTATACTGACAGTTACGCTGTGACAATGATGAATTTATACACATTTTCAAGCACATTTTTACAATAGTTTACATTTGTTGATACTCTATATTTCATCAAGAACTTTGGTCAGGTTTTATTAAAGCTGAATAATTTACAATGTTAAAATGACGGCAGTGTATAACTGTATTAAATAAAACAAATAAAACAATCTTGATTACTTTGGTCAATTGATGAGATGTCGAATGTGAATGCTCTTTGTTTCTTTCAACAAAATGAGCCATAATATTAACGGGGAAAATTATTTTTAAACCAACGATTGTAAGTATTTAAGTCTTTAATTAAATTTCGTTCGCCATTTAAAGCAGTCACATATCAAATGATTTTTTTAATTAATTATATCCATATTCTCTCTTGATTTTTATACATTTCATATATTGTGTTTGTAATGAAATGTTGTTAATTTTGTTACATTTTCTTTAAACACCTGTTATGTTTAAAATCTATCACATAGTTTCCAACGAAGTTCTGTTTTAAACAGAAGAGATATTGGTACCGTTGTATTAAATAAAATCTGAATTATCATTATCTTTGCATCGCATACAGATTATTCTTTAACAATTGTGAAATATCGAAATTAATACACAATGCTGCATAATAATACGTTTAATTCCATTACACATTTATAGCCTTTCAGAGATATTAATGGTTTGTACATATAGACGTTACTTTAAGCGTTTACTTATCTTGTCAATCAGAGAAAAAAGATACACTTTTACAGTACTGTTGTATTTTATAATACATATAGAGTAGATAACATTACCTTTACACAAACATGTGATATAATATTTATCTCACAAGTCAATCTTTTCTCTGCTTTAGACATTTTTCAGTTCTAATGTCTCGACATAAAAGTTTCTTAAGAATAGTTAATATCATGTACAAGTGTACGAGTGGCACACAATATAAAAAGATACATCAATGCATACAGTTCGTTTTTATGTAAAACAGTTTAAGCGCGAATAAATTAAAGTTGGTTGACTTCGTAACGAATGTAGCCCCCACTTTTAAAATTTATCTGGCATCAATATATATCAAACTTCTTAAATGTGTACAAATGTAATCATTTCCAAAATTAAATATGTAATTTCCGATATCTAAAGCATATGAAACTGCGATTGTGAGAAATAGATTGGTCTTCATGCACTGTTTCAATTTTCCACTTCTAAATACTTTCGCATCGTAAAAATAAGTACTTAAGCTAGAAAGTTCTATCAGATCAATCTAAGCATATAAAACCGGATTTAAGTTTTATTAAATACCTTATTATGACAATATGCAAGTTTTACACTTTTGGTAGAAATAATTAAGAAAAAATCCCAACAGAAAAGGATTTGTCTGGCGGTTACAAACATTGTTAGTGATAAAAAGCTTTTACCTTCCCAATACTTTCGCAACCATTACAAAGCAACATCTTAGTCTTTTAAGCATAATATGTTAAACATTCTCTTACTACTATATACAAATACAATGTGTATATTTCGTACGACTCTAGTTTTACAACTCATGATGGGTGTTCTAAAAATAAGTAAATATAAGTATTTTTAATGCGTTTATAGTACTAAGTACTTTTGTCAAAAGCAAATTAATTGCTATATGCAGTCCTTTAACAGTTTTATTTAATTAACCTATTGAAACCAAAGCAACTTTTGTAATTTTGCTGGGTCGGAAAATTTTTATTTACATTGTCTCGTCTCATGAGATCATTTTAGAACTGATATGTTTGGTGCGTATTCAAGTTTTTGCTCTGATGACCGTTCCAAGGTGCCCCATTGTGTTACAAAAGATGTATGTCTTGTGTTCTTATTTGAAGTGACATATGTTTGCAATTTGTCGTATACGGTTACTATCATTTTGCCTTTGGATTTTCATTTTAAACCTCTCCCACCCTGGCTCTCTGGTCCTTTTCTTATTCGCCCGAGTAAACGCTTGGAAATCAAGAAACATTTGAATATAATTAAGCGACACAAATGCTAGAGCTTTCATGTGTTACCTTGCCTTATTCTTGAAACAAATTTTAATTTATTGCGTCTATTTTGAGCCCTTTCTCATGAGAAATAGCTTATTACATAACAAAAATTTACATTCATTCCAATTTAACTGACATTTAATAACGTCCAAGCATACTCTGGCTACAACTGTTTATAATTAAGGCTTAAATAATTCAATCGTTAAGGTAGCATAATTATAAAATAATCTTTTGTTTCACTATCTTTCTTGAATATTATAATAGTTGTATGTAAGGTAAATCTTAATATTCTATATACAAAATTTCTAGGCAACATGTATGGAAGGTACCAAACTTTTTTTTAAAAAATACAATATTATACAAATATTGGGAAGATTTGTAAAAACAACGTTTGCAAATCATTGACACGGAAACTATTGGATGACTTGCAATCTTTCTAAAGAAAAACAATTCCATTATCTTGTACTTATTTTAAGAAACATCACACATTAATTTTGTATCGTGTCGTGTTATAATCAATTTCTTGTTACACTCTAATAGGCAAATGAACATTTCGAGAGATTAAGTACGACACATTCCGGATTACTGTAGCTCTTCAATTATAAGAACCCAACAACCCCTGTAATTACCATTTGTTTTTGTTACCATAATTTTCTTTTATTTTTAGTTGGTACGTTTAACGAGTCACATTTTTAAAACAATGACAATTATTTATAATTCATTATTCTGAATCTAAATTATTTATAATTCATTATACTGAATCTAATTAAGTAATATGAATTTATTTTTTATTATAGTTTTGGACTTCTTCTCTAACACCGTCGACAAATGTTTATCTAAAGAACAATTATGAGCATCGTAAGTAAAATTAATAATTGATAGATGGAATTACCCAGTTTTACTTCTAATATAACATATTACCATACGGAAGTTAAAAGAAATACAAAGTTTCTTTATTAACCTCACATTTTACATATAAAAACTAATATGTATAATACATTACAAAAAGTACAATTAAAGTGTAATCATTAGAGAAATATTATCACTGCTTTGCTACGCGAGAAGAGAACGAAACGCGAAATTTATTAAAATGTGACCAGTTCCAGTAAAATCTGTGGCTTTCAAAGTGTAAGTAAAATTTTTATATATAATATGTACTAATATAAAAACAGAAGCAAGAGACTTGCTACACCAATAACGAATCTATAAACAATAAAATGTGCGCTACAATTTGGTATGTCACGCGTATTTATGTATAAATCAGAGAAATCAGTGAATCATCATATCGGTTTCTGCTCAAATACATGCGAAATGGAGAACGTCAGCCTTTTATACAGCATATAAACCATACCATACTCATTAAGAAACAAAACATTTATTTCAGCCTGTGGTTTATCATAAAAATGATCTATAATTGATATGTTACACGCAAGCACAATTAAGCTTCCTAGGCATTCTTTCAAATTGAATGCGGATTTCTTTCTGTTTTTTATGCTTAAGTAAGTACGATGAGTTTGTTAATAGCTGCGAAAGCATTGGCCAGCAGCTAAACCTAACATCCATTAAGGAAATTGTTTCATTTCCATTCGAGTTGATCTAAAATAAAATTGCATATTAAAAGCTTTTTTAAATGATATTGCATTTAGAATATAAAGTAAATTACCAAATTTGATACAGTATTATTAAATTTCCTTCGCGATTTAAATCCGTTTTTCACAACAATGTCTGTTTTTATTGGATAATATTATTCCAGCAGGATTTGTTATTATTGTCAATGTACAACCTCTTGGTGGTTTATAGCCGAATAGAGAAAGTTAATTGTGTCTAGCAACACTGTATGAAAACTCAGAGTGATAAAACTGGTGTAGAAAACAATTTAGATTTGCATTCTTAATATTGTAATGTTTGGTCTCTCATATTAGATAAAATACAATAATTTCCTAACTATCCAAATGTTAAAAAGACTTTTGTAATTGATGTGCCCGATAAATGGTATTATTCACTCTTGCCACACTAGTTATTATATATTTTTGATTTGATAATGTTTTTCACATGTTAAACTAAACTATCCCGTATGAAGCGAACATATATGTATCAAATCAGGTTAGCTGTATCAACCCTAAGTTAAAACACATGCATAACTGTTAAAAGTATATTGCACATAGATTATGCAGAAAGTCAGATTTTGTAAAAGTTTATCTTGATATAACAAAAGCCCCCTGAAGTATCACTGGAATAAATAGGTAAGTATAAATGAAGTGATAATGTATTGCTTAAGTTTACATTTATTTTGTCAAAAACGCTTTATCATAAAACTGCCATTTTATCGACTATATGAAAGGTCTTGACTGTATCAAGAAATATATATTATGCATGCAGCAACAGATTCTCCTAAGCAACCAGATCAGACCAAGACAAGCGGTCAGCACATCCGTGCCGACTGATCATGGTCTGCACTATACGCTTTTTATTTAGAACATACTTTGAAAATGTTGAATGGTTTTGTCCAGAATATGAGATGAAAAATTCAATTTATTATATTTAGGGTAGTAAGAGTAAATCAATATGAGACACATGTATTTATTAGACCATAACTGTCCTTCAGTAACTTTCACCAATAAAGTTTATCTTCTTAAGTTGTATTTAAGCTGCCATTGCATGTATCGGATATACAGATTCGTGCGAAATGTGCATTATAATTTGTAATCTGACCTTGTCGCTTGAAAAGCTTCTTATCACTAAAAATATTTGTAATCTCCAGACTAATCTTTCTTTCTTGCTATTTTTCTTTAATTATTCTACAAAAAGTGTGAACATTGCATGTTGTCGTAATAAGGTCTTTTATGAAACTTATATAACTTAAATCCGTTTTTATACGCTTAGATTAATTTATCAGATAAAACTTTTTATATTAATTCCTAACTTTTACGATTCACAAAGATTTTAGAAGTAAGAAAAGTAAAACAGTGTGTATGAACCAATATATTTCTCATAATTCCTGTCATGTTTGATATAAATAGTGTAAATAACATAATTATATAATTTTGGAAATGATTGTATTTGTTAAGATTTAAGAAGTTTGATTTATATGCCAGATACTTTTTTTAAGTGCATGGCTACATTTGTTACTCACGAAGTCAAACAACTTTTATTTATCGCCGCTAAACCTGTTTTGCATCAAAATGATTTGTATGAACCGAAATATATATATTGTATGCCACTCATAATTGTCCATGACATTATTCATCCGTAAGAAACATTTATGTCAAGACGTAAAAACTGAAAAATGTCTCAAGAAGTGGATAGATTATCTCGTAAGATGAAAACAATATTACATATTTGAGAAAAGGAAATTTTATCTACTTTATATAGACTAAAGAACACAACTGTAAAATTATGTTGTTTTCTCTCTAATTGACAAGATAAGCTAACATAGCTTTCATATATAGAAATCATTAATGTGTCTCTGATAGGCTATAAAAGTGCAATTAAATAAAAAAAACGTATTATCATGTAGCATTGTGTGTTAATTTCGATATTTCACGTAGCGTATTCTGTACCAGAAGCAATGACGATGATAATTCATGTGGTTTTAATTAATACAAGATACCAATGTCTCTTCTATTTAAAACTCAATTAAACTATGTTATTGATTTTAAACATAAATGATGTGGAAAGAAAATGTTACAAAAATAATAAGATTCTTTTACAAAGGCAACATATTAGATTTCTACAATGCAGGAGAAGAACTTTAAAATGGATAGAATTGTTTTCAAAAACCATTTCATATTCGATTGGTTTAAGTTTCAAAAGAAAATAATTAATGAACGCTTGTTATTTTAAAGGCATCGGAACTATCCAAAAATTAATCAAAATCTCTTGAGAAAAGCATGTGGTTGAAATATAGGTTACATGCAATTTCATTAAGGCAATGTCTTCATATAGTTTAATTAAATTTGTTAGTCGCATAGGAAAGTGTACCTCTCAATACATGTAAATGTTCAAATCACTTATTAACTATACCGAATGTTGTACAACCAATACTAAACATGCATTTCAATTCGTATAGGTCCCGCAAATACGTTGTTTATTTCGAAATTATAGTCGTTTGTGATACTCCTTGCATCACTAAGGGATTTATGATTTTTTACCGAAGTTATATTTCTTTATCGTTTGTGCTGCGTCATGTATTCCCGTTTGACATCTTGTTACACATCACGTACATTTTAAACGATATACATTTTATTGACTGTATATGTTTATACTGTTCACTAAGATTTTATCTATCTTAAAAGCTTATCATTTATTAGTTTATATCTAGTAAGGATGATTCAAACTTTTCACTTCTTGTAGCATCAATGTGTAACGTAACTTACTTGCCAATTTTGAAAATAATAACAGAAATTAATTCATGACGCTTACAATAAAAATGTTATACCTTTTAAAAACATTTGAAATCCGTTGTCTGTAATTGTATTGTTTCATTGAGTGACCTTTTCGTTTCTGATTATCAACATTTCCTGCAAGCAAAAAGTGTGCCTCAAACATCACAAAATACTGAGAAAGCGAATATGAGCAAGGTTATAAATCACAAAAAATGCAACAAAACCTTGTTCATGAAGATGTGATCAATCACAAAACATTATGTTATTGACGGGACAATATTGCATTATCCAATGCAAATCAATATAGAGAAAGCAAAATTCATTCCTTTTAAAATAAAACAAAAAAAAAACATTTTGCATGGAATCATTATAGGGAACGATCAATGCTTCTTTCATGAAATTAAAGTAAATCAAATAGAAGAAAACATAATCTATGATGTACGCCCAAAAGAAACAGAATTAAAAATGTTGTCAACTCAGTTTGAATGACCCAGCTTATGGACAGAAATTGTAAATGCAAGCTCATACACGCCCTACACGCCCTTGTACCCGCTTAATCAGTAACTAGGTTATCACATACACCTTAAGTGATATTATTCCCATCTAACAGTATTTGATTACTGAACAGATGGAAGTTTTTTAGGTTTACATTTTTACATTTTCTTTCAATTTTATCATTTAATTCGTATGACTGACATATAATCAACATCGCCAAAGGAAAATTTTACAAATATTCATCGGAATTTATCTGTAACATTCAGTTTATAAAAAGAGTGGGGCAGTCTTTTTATATTTTAGGTAGATCTATTATTTTCCTAAACATTTTCCAATATCAACTGTTGGTCACCATTATAGCAGTCAATCTTGTGAAATATATAGTTTTCAGCTTAATCTGAAAATGAAAAAAAAATAAGCATAATGTCACATGTTTTATGTGATACAACTATACACTGCCATCAGTTTAATATTGTTACATAGAAAAATTCAGCTTAAATTATACTAAACAAAAGTTCTTGATGAAATATAGGTTATCTACAAATGTTAATTGTAAAATGTGTATAAATCAGTTATTGTTAAAGCGTAAATGAAAATATAACGTCAACTTCCGCAACGGAATAAACAAGGAAATAAACAACTTGTTCACTGACATAAAACATTATGATCATTGCATTTACAATTTATTTGATATTTTAACTGAATTAAGAAGAGAATTATAGTCCATTTTGTAACTCATCTGACTTGTGTGGTGAACAGATGATGTTTTAATGTGGTCTATTTCGTCTGAATGGCGGTATATATTTACAAAAAAATTATTTAAATTTATACGGTGCCTTATGTTAATAGCAGATATGAATAAACGGGAAAACATGAAATGAGTTTCCACATTTGATTTGTTATCCTAATCATATCTCAACACCATTGTGAAGTTTATAAACCCTTTACTTCATGAGCATATTATGAAAAATGGCCGTTTTCATTGAAAAGCCTCCTGTTACAAGTAAAAATGTTCTGCCAATCCCTTGATGTACCTTTTTGATATAGGGCGGCGGCGAAAAGGTGATCACTTTTTATCAACATTTCCAATCAGTGTTTGGGACCTAAATAGGGCATTTTTTCCACTGTTTGAGGCCTCATCAAGGGGGAGGGGCGAAAAGCCGCCAAAACACGTCTATATGAGGTAAAGGGTTAAAAAAAGTATAATGTCATTGTTTTATTGTAAGCAAGGTCTCTCCACAAGGCGCACGCTTTCACGATAACATTCGATTTTATACATTGATTGTATATAACATCTACAGGGGTCTACAGTTACAGGGGTTTCAAGGCAAGTAAAACAGCGTATTCATTTTCAAGGTCTTTGTCTGCCAAATGAACCAGTTACTAAAGACCCTCACTTTCACGGAATTTTAAACATTTTGTTTTCTTTGGTTTTACGGCGCAAAAACACAATTTAGGTCATATGACCCCAATTCAGGAAAGATGATTTTAGCTAACCTCGGGTGTTACAAACTTAAACCTTCCCACTCGCTGGGGATGAGAGATACACAGACACTCGTAACCCGAACCCATTTAGTCGCCCCTTTGCGATCACGCAGAGATAAACAATGGCTGCAATTCTGATGCCTCAACCCTTAAAGGCAATCCCTCAGCCACAATGTCGATGTTACCATCACATAATGTAAGTTACAAAATAAATCACTTTTGGACATTATAATGTATATATATAAGTTTAAAACAAATTGTGTTTTATGACAATATGAACATCAAACTGGGATAATTTGGTGACAAATGAGGTCAATGCGTAACACTCCTTAACTTGCCTTGTCGGGATTCCTGAATTTGTCTCAACCATTCATATTTGCTAATTTTATTGTTTGAATGAAGGTATTTGTACCATATATAAGACATACCGAGGTTCTAGGACTATATAGAACACTATAAGGGGATTTATACTTCAAGAAATGATTAATTTACTATTTTGTTTATCCTGGCATCAAAAGGCTGAACAGGGTTGTCTACCTTGATTCAAATATTTCATCAACATATACAAATACTTGTCATTTTACATGTAAGAATATAATACATAGAATGTGATCCATATTTACCTAAGACTTAATGGCTTTCCAAATATTAAGCTGTTATTGCTGTATTTCATAATAATCCTGATGACCGGTATAACCTTCTAGTTTGTCTGGAGAGAAAATTCAAATTCCTGGCTCTGAGAATCTTTTTATACCAATAGTTCATTTTTTAGGCTAGAACCATGATTGTTTTGGTCAAGATTTTAAGTACATGAAGTTAAGCATGTAATTCAAGTGTTCATGGCAAATTTTGTTAATTGTTAACTTTGGTAATTTACATTTTGTAAATTATTCCTGTAAATATGGCTGCTAATTTAAGAAATTCCTGTCGTTCCTGCCAGCCTGCCAGGGCACATGGAATGTTATGATTGGTCAATTATGACAGTCCTTGCAATTTCAGAATCTATTTAAGTAGCCATGACAGGCCATTTTCAGTTTGCATGTTGGCTTTAAACCCTGACCGTCGTGAAAACTAGTGACAAAAGCATTTTGCAATATTTCGATGGAACTTCTGTGTTGTTAAATATGGCAAATTTTGTGCTTTTTCGAGTTGAATGAAGAAATTGTTGAATTAACTTTTATCAATAAAAGTTGTTATTTTTTACTTAGCTTACAATATGTGTTGATACAGGTAATCTTAAAAAAATGTTTTAGATTTTTTCAGATACAAAATTGTTTTCATACTAATTCTTGTTTAAAATGTATTTCGTAATTGTATCTTTGTAAAACCTTTAACATAATTGTAGTCAGCAGGAAAATTTGTTTAAAATGTACTCTTTTTAAAGGCACTTTTCTTTTGTTCTTGGTAATAAAATTATTGTGTTTCTGACGAAATAATTTTGTATCTTTTTATTATCTTAGATCAAACACTTAAAATATGTTTCTTTTCATTCACCAATTTATTCAATCTTTCAATATAAATCATGGTTGCAATACAAAACATCAAATTGTTTGTGTGTTTGATTAAAAAAATTGAAAAAAGCTTTACAAAAAATTATAAAATATTTCAACATGAGAAAGAAATTAAGTGGCAACAAATCAATTCCATAAAGACAGAAATCAATTACAAAGCTTGTAGTGCCAATATTGTGAACGAAAATTAACGTAGGGCAACAAATGTTTGTCTTCCATAAGATATTAGATAAAGAAAATTTAATGTAAAGTTCTTTGAAAAGAACCACTAGGATAAGACATGTATCGAGATGACGAAAATAAGCTGTCTTTGATACGATAAACGATATTTTTGGTTTCTTGGTAGACATGTTATATACAAAGTCAGATCTTAAAATTATTATTTTAAATTTAACTTTCCAAGCAATCGTCTTCTATATATTATTTTCATTGTTCCATGTGCTTTGTATACTTGACAAAATATAATTGTATTTAAGAAACTGCATTATAAGAGTTTAGTGGTAAATTCTGCAAGTAATGCATTACTTCGTAAGGCATAGGATATGTTACTTTTTCTTTCAAATAGCAAAATAAGATTCGTGTTAAGACAAGAAAGAGGTGGTAAATTACGTTTTAAATACAGAACTCACATATTGAACTGCCAACATTGTTTCGTCCTACTTCAAACTAAACAGATTTTCGTTTTGCATTTACACATACAAAGGGAAGCAATTTTTTAAATCCTATCATTTCTTTTTGTTAAGTTTTGAGTCCCTTTTTATTCTGATTTGTTTCCTTGGAGACGTATGATTGCATTTATATTCATTGTTTTATCCCACTGCAATATTTGACAATAACAAGTTTCAAAGCTATTATATAAAGAAAAAGTAACAAATCGCAGACGTTTTTAAGTATTCTATGTTTATAAGGTTTACAATGATAATTCTAATGAAGCCAGAAATATCAACTGTAACTTTAAATTCTTCTTATGACCTCTCGTTTAAATTATCAAACATTTTAAACTTTTCATTTGAATATATATTAAAACAATCACTAGAACTACTAACATCAAAAATTCCATGATGAACGAAGGTCAAATTTTCACCACTATCCTTTATAATCAATGCAAGCATTGGCGACAACTTATCCACTGTAAGCCATCTACTGCGCGTAAACAGTAAATTTATTGAACATCCTAAAACAATTTTCATGAATCGAAAATAGGTAATATCCTGTCAATACATGCACGAGGGACACCTAAGGCCTTTATCCACCAGTAAAGTTAGAATGTCGTCATATTATATCCAATAAAGGCAAGGTGTCTTACTGTATCTGTCACAGCTTGTTGGTTGAAATGCAAGGTATTGAAAAAAGTCAATTACTGTGCAATTTTACCTAGCAGTTTATTATTTTTAGAATGACTTTGTTTGCCGACTCTAGTGTTTCTAGTGTCTTTAATTTTTATTAGAAACTGCAAAATAGGTTAGCCTTACATTTAGTTATTTATATTTTCTCCAAATAGTGTTCCCAATTTCTTTAACGCTAGACCGTCAATTAGAAATTTGCTAAAGCATATAAATTGTTTTAAGCATCATTTGAAGCTTATTTTGCTTATTAGAAGGGATAATCATGTTTAGTACTCTGCGAACAATTAAACCAGTACTATGCTCTATAAAGCCAAATCTTTGCATTGACCTATGCCTCTTTTAATCGAAATAAGTAATAGAAAGAGTATCGAAACACGTGGCTATCTTGTCTGTACGAGGGAGCATAGCCACCGAATATAAATTAGATGCCAAGTGTTTTGATGTACTTTCTCTTTTGCTCATACGCAAAAATAAAAACACTTTCCCTGTAGTCACAAAATGAAACCCTAGAATAAATTTACCAATGTATGAGCATCTGAATATTATTTTTCTATCATAAACCCTTTATTTGTCGTCATGATAAGTTAACCCCATGACAATGTAGCCAATCAACGAGCATGCTCTATGTTTATCCACGATAACTAGAGTGAGGTTTATTAATGTATCTGGGTATACGATTTAACTCTGACATATTTTCGGAAGAAAGTTTTCCACACTTTGATACAAGATGAATTTTAGATTAACATATGTACAAATTTCACTTAATGGTTCCATCATAACATGGAATGTTTTGTCGGAAAGTATAATGGTTACAATTCAAAATAACAAATTGTTACAGTTTTATTTTTTATACAGGCTAAAACCCTTATCTATATTTTAATTCAAGCAGAGGGTTAAAATGTATTAATTACGTCTGAAATCATTCATTGCGATGCTTTCAATCATGCCCCGCTCGCTTTCATTAAAATATACTAACAATTTTCTTTCATTCTATGTTTTCGTTTTTGTGATTCTTTTTTATCACAATAAATACACAGACAGCAGCAAATACATAGCTATATACACTTTAATAAACGCCATGTTTAGGTCTATCAGATAGCACCTATCAATGGAACAGGAATCTGATAAACAGTTTTGTTACAGAAGCCGACATTACATTTTATGAGACACATTAATACATTCATACTGATAATATATAAAATAATTATTTCGGTACATAAAACTTTTATATAGAACAGACTCAATATTTTAAAAATTCATAACAGGACAAATGTTTTTTCATAGAGACCTAAATCTCTGCACAAAGCCTGGCAAAATGCGTTGAAAAAACAATGCAAGCATGTTGTATGTTTACCTAGAGCAACCAACAGAAGAATATGGTTATGGTACTTAAAACTTGTAATTATCAGTATGTCTTCGACGTCGGAACCATAGCAAAATTTCCAGACATACTTGTAAAAGTTCAACACATGTAAGTACAGAGGCTCCAACAAACAGTCCCATGGCGCCACCAATATCAGACAGAAACCTTTCTGTGTTGTACATGGCCTGTTCAGAAATCACTTCGTATGTCAAGTCTTTAAAATAAATATACACGGCCAGAAAATTTCTTGATATAGCATCCACTTCTGCATCAGTCATTCCTTCAAAATTTACTGTGATCTTGTCACAAATATGTCGTGACGGGTCGCCTATATGTTCCAAACTTTCCGGTTTTCTTTTACAAATATCAGTTAACAAGACATTTCTCAGATAGTACTTATGTGGCCATGAACTACTTGAAACGGTTGATGAGTAAACTACTTGTTCACAACGGCTAAAACAGTCACAACGTATGTTTTTATTAAGAATCTGTTGTGAGACATTTTCAAAGCATTCTTCGTCATCATCAAAATCACAATATCGCTCACCTGCTGGATTTACTGTGCCTAATGAGGACATTAAGCGACATTTGCAGTTTTTTATTGTATGTTCCATTTCACATAACGAGTAGCATAAAGGTATTGTGTAATTCATCTTGTATTTCGCACGAAATTCTAGACCATCCGTACACTTACCGTATTTACCACCAAGCCTGTCCATTGTGGTCACACGCAAACCCACATGTGTTTCTGTTTTAAAGCCAAGTGTTATTCCTTCTTTCTCAGGCAAAGGATATGTACCCTTTTCATGTATCACCATGCGAATTCCATACGACGATGTAAATTGCTCAAGATATTCTTCTGTTTCTATATTAAGAACTATATATAAGCTATTTTTAAGACCGCTTCCACGAGCGACAACGTCAGTATCGTCAAGTGTGAAACAATTGCCGAACATTCGGGACAGGATTGTTTGAAATTTGCTTCTGGGTAACTTGCCACCTGTTTGTATCGGTAAAAATGTTTAACGTACGTAAATATTTAAAATATCTGCATCTTTCGAAATTTATCATAAAATTGAAGGCTAGTGAAATTATTTTCATTCTCTTTAACAATGATATCTGAAGCAATTTTAATCCCGAACTTGCTTTGTCTACGTTCATTGAATGCGATCTTTGCTCTAATATTTAAGTTCAGTCTCTAGTGAATTACTGATGTCTTTAATAAGAACACAATATTTTCGTTTTAGATTGCAATATTCATTCTTTAATTTGCAAAATGCTCTTGCATGCAAAGATTATTGTTAAGAATTAGACAATGTAATTAAATTATAGAATAACACTTTTTTAACGAAAAAAGTACAATAATTTCCATATACATTTACCAGAGAATGATGCAGTGTGAATAAAGTCTTCTTTTTGATGTCCGGCCTGTAATCGTTCTTCATCAGTTAATTTTCCAAACTCTGTCAAAAATCTTGTTTTCCAATCATCAAATTTGTCTTTAGAGCTATTGTACGATTCGTCTTCTGGTACATTGGAAAATATTGCAGAATAAATTGCCTTTTGTGTGTACAGTCTTAATTCACTTATATTAGTGAAGTTAGCAATGTATCCCTGTTTCATTGGATTCATATTACAAAACGTTATGGCGGGAAACGGTAAGTTGTTATGTTCAAGATTGACAGATGTTTTTGTTGTGTATGAATTAAACTCACGAACTAGACCAAGGAGTTGAAGAAGGAATATACACACACATCCTGAATAATTGCAGAATACAATTTTCATTATCAGTATCTGAAGTAAAATAATTACATACAAACAAATAACCATAAATACCTAGGTTGCTTAAGTTCCATTATTGCATACTTATTTTCTTTACCGAAACACTTTTTATTTAAGTTGTAATCTTGATTATTAAAATTTTTCGTCTTATGAAATTTGATATTTAAAAACAAGATATATATGTGTACTTGTAAAACGACAATGATACAAATATTTGTATTGTAAATATAACTGACAATAATAAATAAAGTAATAAGTGATAGTAATTAAAGCTAAAATGAAACAAGTGTTGTATTGCATATTGGTTTGAAAATGTACTTACCTAATATAAGTAGAAGCCATAAAATCTTGACAATGATTTGTTGCGAAGTAATTACCTTGGAAATTCCATGTAACGAGCTTGACTTGGCCAGTTCTGATAAAAGTTTTAGTAAGTTGTCATTTTCCGCCATTGCACTTCTTATGCTGATAATTGCAATTCATATATATATTGATTCAATCAAAAACAATCAAACATTTGTGATGCATCTCAGAATATTGTCAAGTATTTATAGATGCATCAATTTATCAATTATGTAATTAAATAATTGTCCAACTTATTAATTTACAGCAAATAGCACTTACATTTTCCATATATTACAAATATCCATCTGCAGCATGCTTTATAATTTTCATGAAGAGCAATTAGATCTACATCAACGGTCTCGTGCGTCTATTGTTTGTTTATACTTGTTAATGGAAAGAGAGAAAATAAATAATTCGCTCGGGATTTCAAACACGTATAGTCACAACAGTTCCCATCTTGATCCATGGTTAAATTAAATCAAAATGGAATTAATATTTTTTTTTATTATATGAAAGTTGTACTTTATTAGACCGTCAGAGAATTATAAAACTAACATATGATAGACATTGGGGAGGTTATAAAGATAGAAAAAATAACTGAAGCAAATTAAGACTTTTACCAACATTAATAACAAATCAATGTTTTAAAATCAATTATATCATTTTATTACGCATTAGACCGTACTGCGTTTGATATAACGAAATCCAGATTAATTGAAACAGATTCTGGACAAATTTATTCTTTTGAAAAGCTGTTTTCGTCTGCTATATAAATTGAGAACATACATTATCTTTTACTTTCAGCCTGTACAAAGTAATCTGTGTCGTTGTCGTTGTGTTCCAAAATGTAACTTGGATGCGTAAATAATATGAGACATTCAAGGCTTATTGTTGCGCATTTCCGCTTATTTTAATTAGACAACTTTCAAGTAATCATGCACTACAACTATCAGGTGTACCCTACAATCGTATTACATTTGACTACATTTCATTTGTTTTCAAAAACAAAACAACATAAAATAGAATGTTATTATATTGTATACCTTCTGTATAGTAACGACCCTAAGTTTAGTTAAATACTCTCAATATCTATTTTGTAAGTTAGTTCTTACGTTCTTAACGTCCATCAATCTGTTCTAGATAAGTGGCCTGTGTATTTGACTAAACATAAGATTCGGGAATTCGATGAATTTTTAAAGATTGCATGTATTCCTCGACACATTTTCACATCATACCTCAATATAATCAGACATCATTACATATCCACCTGTCTCGAATTTAAGCAAGTTATATTTTAATTCCATAAAAAGCCCCCGGCCATTCAAGAATTTGTACTGGTTCTAAAACACATTTATTCAAAACAATAAAAAAAATCCTGACCTTATCAAAACTGACTTCAAAAACATGACGTCATTCTTAGCAAGTTGAATGTTTTATTAATCTCCAACCGTCATCTTATTAACTACAAAAATATACCATTGTCCCTGATATGTTTAACAATTGGACAGAAAAACGGTCCAAAGGGTAAAACCATGAAAACATGATATTTTGTAAAACCGTTTTTAATCCAGGAAAACCCTTAAACAGTTTGTTGAGATAGTAGAGCTATCTCTACATGGTGATACGCTCAGGTTACATCACATTGTTTACATGTAGCCTCCCGGATGCAAATATTCATTAGCGACTGACCAGTCCTCAAACGTATTGATAAAATGTTCTTTTAAAACAAATCTATTCATAACGCTTAAGTCACGGACAGGAATTATTTGCCGAAACTATTGACCGACACTGACAACGGATTTTCTAAATTAGGAATAAAAGGAACTTCTAAAACAGAATCAGAATTAACTAGGTCATTAAAAGCACTCGAAACAAAATATCAATGTTCAAGAGTAGACTGGTTATTTCTTACATAATAACTAACAGGAGTTTAATAAAAAGGAATAATATAACCGCTTTTAACTTTTCAACTTCAATTTTGTAATATGGTCAGAAACGTTTTAAACATTTCCTTAAACTTTAACATGGGACCGTAACCTACCCTTAACAGGCTGATGTTTGCTATGACAAAACGTCATTCTTAAATTCTTAGTTTGTGCTATTAGTAAACTAATGTTCTCTAAAACACAGTTTTTGTAAGCGAACTACCATCAGTCTCATTCTCATTCTCACACTCAATTTTTAACCGATTACAACAACTTTATATAATGATCTTTCTACACTGTTCGTCGTTTTGAATAAAACCCAACTATAACTGTTCAATTAGTCCCTAGTTAAATTCTAACTTTTTCCGGTTACTTGTCCACTTGAAATCCCTAGCAAAAGAACTTTCTCTCAATTTTGTGAAACGCTTGCCATCGGACACATATAAATCGTCCCTTAATTCATGCTTAAGCAAAGAAAACTTCTTGTCTAAACACACATGAAAAGACACCATAGAATCGACAGAACCACAACGATCGCTGTCACGTAGCCGTCCTGCGTTTTCGCTATCACTATCCAATTCAGACCGAAAATAAACGTGTGAAAGAAGCAATGCAATTACATCAAGTGATTTGAAATGCCTTTTGAAACTTTATATAGAAATCTGATACGTTTAGTAAATGCACAAAAATATCGTTTGAGACAATCTTATCTGTACAATGTTACTATTTCTTACAACATTTCTTACAACATATCTTAATAGCTGTACCAATAATAAATACACGCAATGTTTATTTAAATCATATAGAGATATCATAATTGTAACTAAATGAAACGCATTCTTTTGGAACGTACGATAATTGAAACAACACCGAGATGATATGCATTCGTTACAATGTCCCGTTAGAGCCATCGCAACACACACATATCTCGAAACAACATAAACACGAAATTATAATGTGGAAAGTCGAAATAACGAAACCACGATGGTACGATGTTGAAAAGTCGAAAGTACGATAGGGTGATAGCAATGATCGCAGGGGTTTGAAATCAACTACCTTAACCACAATAAATGCTATTAAATTCTTTGAAAAACAACTTGGCCACGGACGCCTTGTTTCATAAAATAAATGCTAGTAACATTCGTTCAAGGGGAGTATTCAGAATATTCCATATAGGCTGTATGTTTTGTTTGTTGTTGTTTCTTGGTTAGTTTTTCTTTGTGTTGTTGTTTGTTTTTGCCAACTGTTGTTGCTTTGTCATTCACTTTATCTTAAAGGGGTAATTCCGCCATTGTGCCACAGGAGAAAGAATTGGTTACCTTTATGACAGCTCGGATTTGTTGTACACAAATTTAGGGTCTCTTTTATAACATAATAGGTTTTGTTTGTAAGTAAACACATTGTTCAGCTCTTGAAGACTGAATATTTCGCCAGTCTTTACCAATCATGGCTACTGCTGGGCTTGTCCGGGTAGTGTGTTAAAACGAATTGTATTTTTAGCGAAGAACGACGACAGTTATGCCTTTTTTCTATAATAGATACCTACATAAGAGATGAGGTTGACAATGTCCATCGTTTTCAAATATTTTTTAAGTTCTTTTGCTGAGATTTTAAAAGTGTTCCGGATCTACAGATATTCTTTTAATGTGCATAGCTCTTTCGTATCACAGTATGTCTGCAACAGTGGTATTGAAGTTTCATTAAACAGGTCGGCATAGTATATTCTATTAATAGCTTTCGGAACAATTAGACGCACGCGCGCGTTAAAGATAAGATCAATATGAGCCGTGCTATGACAAAACCAATATAATGGGTTTGCGACCAGCATGGATCCGCGCAGTCTGAACAGGATCCATGCTGTTCGCTTACCAACCCTTTTACAAGTAGAGAAACTGATAGCGAACAGCATGGATCCTGATCAGACTGCGCGGATTTGTCACGGCACGGCTCATATCATTTAGTACATGTACTCCTTTCATATAGAAAAGTGTTTTCATTTGAATTAAGCAGATAATATATTGTAAGCATATTTCAAACAGCCTGATAATGTGTTCAGTGGGCCTATTTAGAGATGTTACTTTGTTCATTATATTAGCTGCTATTTCCGTTGTTACAGGTAAAAAGTTAGTTTAAATTGTGCAATGTAAAATGTAAATCTATTTTAGCATTACGACATGTATTTTTCCGTTCATGCTTTATTTTGCGACTTTATGCTTTCCTATTTATCGTTTAAGTGTTGAAGTCTTCTACGTTTTGTAATGCAATGAATAGCACCAAATACAATTATGCAGAAGTATGTTGTCATTTTGTCGCTATCTAACTACGCATCAAGCCGCATTTTACGAACTGTTTATAAAGTTATTCATATATTTTAAATCGGCTGTAGTACTTATAAGTATGTTCACACATGTATGTACTTGAATTTAGTAAGGCTTCTTAGCTGCGGGCTAACTCCCGGAAAAGCCCAGGACCACCCCGGTAAGTTACTAGGATGATCCGTGATGATCCGAGGTGAAATTATTATTGCGGTCACACTTACCCCGACAGCACTCCGTTAAATCCCAACTAACCACCCAGAATGCGCTCCGGACCATCCAGACAGAGCCCAGGTGAAGCTACGGTTCATGCCGCTGTTTTTCCGGTCGTTCCCGGAAGAGCCCAGGTTTACCCAGGCATAGCCCCGGTCAGTCCAAGCAGAGCCCCGACAGAGGACGATCCAGGCAGAACCCCGGTAGAATTCCGGTGGCTTGAAAACGCACCAAAATGATTACATTGATACATAATTTTTATTTAATATAATATCGGTTGTTCCTGAACAGTAATTCATGATGATTTTCTGAAAAATCCTTACGCAAGACTGGATAGAAGGAAAAAATACAAACAAGTTCAATCATTGCAAATTGTCGTGATTCTTTTGAAAGAACCGGGCTTTACCGGGGCTCTACCGGGATCAACCGTAGCTCCATCGTCATCCTTCAGGGTTCTGCCTGCATGCTCCGGGGCTCTGCCGGCATTCACCGGGATTCTGCCAGCATTCACCGGGGCTCTGTCGTAGCTCTACAGGCTATATAATACCCCGGATCATCCCAGGTTTGTGCCGGCAGAGCTACGGTGCTTCCCCGGTGTAACCCCGGTCGTTCCCGGCAGAGCTAAGAATAAAGCCGGCAAGCCTATATTTCCCGGATCATCCAGGTCCACCCCGGTGATATCAAATATTTTATTCCATCCGGGGTCGAATGCCGGATATTCCCGGATCATCCCGGACGTTGCCGACAGTGTAACGTTCGTACCCCGGTCGTTCCCGAATCACTCGGACGTATACCGGACTCTGCCGGGATGTAAGTGAGACTGTAGCTTTAGGCTTTAATGGCACTGATTATGGCATTATTATTAAAACGTATCAGTTTAACAGAAATGTGAACTTTCCTTAAGACCTTCCCGCAAATATGTCGCTAATAGCTGCCTCCCTGATAACTTTGAATGTTTTTTTTCTTGTTTAAAAATTTCAGCTGATCCCTCGGTATGGCTAGATGTTCCTGTAACTGGTGATTGTAGAGGTGATACTATTATGACGTGTTCTTATACTGATCTACCACTAGCCACATGGACTTGGAGTCGAAAATTTGGAGGGGATTCTTGGAGCATATTTATGGTAAATGGAACAATAACTGGCGGCATTCCTGGGTCTGCGTCTGTGCGAGAGCAGAAATTTAAACCCTCTTCATTCTCGTTGATTACTGAAGGTGCAGATCACATGTCAAGGGGGTGGTATAAATGCGATGTTGGACAATATGAATCTAAAGGGAGATATTTGGATATGGAGTGTACGTATGTAGTAGTCAACACTTTGACACGTTAAGTTGCCCGTTATAATCGGTTATGAGTTGATACAGCCCTCGCGTTAATGATAATATGTACATGGGCCATTTCAATGTATAAAATACATGTAATACTATTCATTTTAAATAAGAAATTTATTATAAGAAAACTATTACATAATTTAAAGGACCTGTTTATAAAGATTATATAAACGTCACCGTACTCCAATGAAAAGTGACAGTTATCCAATGAAATAATATGGAATATCATTAATAGTCAAGCATATATAACTCTAGCCAATGGTTGAGGCTTTACATATGTAGTACACAGACATTAATGCACGGTCAATTAACCTGTAAAACGTCTATGTATAAATTACATAAAAAATGATAATGCTGCAAAATAGAAATTAAATAATAAATTTGCAGCAACTGTTTATGTAATAACTTTCATGTTACCGGTAGTCCAAATAAAATGAAATTGTCTTTATAAATATGCAGTATAAAGTACAACAGATTTTTAGATTTTTGAAAATGATGCGACTTAAATTAACGGTCTGAATATAATGACTGAAGAGTTTTCATCATCAGCAAGTTGGTGTCTAATCTTTGATTAACTTAATATTTGTAATATTCAAATGTGGGAGTTCCTATCGACAGATGGTGTAGGTGTGATCTTGATTCCAATAAAATAACGTTTTGAACTTATTTCCTACAGGCAACTTTACTGTGGCATAACTCTTTTAAGATGATGATGGTTTTGCATTTCAGGCAAACCAAACAGCGTCCTGTTCAGTCGTTTATTGGATCAGCGTTTAGAAATTTTACTGGCTTACGTCCATCCTATCCCAAAGATGAGCTTCACAATGATGGTATGAAACTTTTAAATTATATCAGAATGTAGACATGTCCTATGTTAACCCAAAGCAAAAATCTAACAATAATCTTTAAACACTACGTGAAGAGCAACCTTATTTACGGAAAGTCGGTGGTTCTACTCAGGCACCCGCTTGTGGATGAAGTATGTATGTAAATGTGTACGGAGGGGCATCATTCGTCTTCCTCCACTAAGGAAACTTATTAAACGTCACGAGACATTTACAGAGTCTATGTGACAGCTGCAGGCGCTGTCGTTGTCTTCGTTGTTGCTCTCAATTCATGTTACAAGGCATGTACTACTTATTGACATAATAGATAAATCGTAATATGAAATGACAAGTAAAAGCCACTGTTTTCTTTTATTCAATTCAAGGACTCGTCCTACCAGCCAGTAGTCCTAGATTTTCAACAATACTGTGGGGGAAATGGGTGGGCACTTACGTGCAGATGGATTTCTACAACACCACTGCCTATTGGAAACTATTCCTACAAACTGGTTGTCACAACTATAACAGACACGGTTTTTACAGGGAATACAAATTTAACTTATCAGACGCATGATGTGTTGCTCTTGTATGAGTTAATCATTAAAGGATTATTTGCAATGAATGAAAATTTAAATCCTTGTCAAAAAGATCACAGTTCTTGTTGTCGAATCGAAAGTAGTCATTTAACTACTGTTAACAAAATGCATTCGCAATCAAGTTTTTTTTCTAATAGATACTACTCAAAGAATTTTTTGATTTCATAATCCTTTCAAAATAAATTTATTTTTTAACTACAGATATATATGGCATTGGTCTTACACTGCAACTCTTATCTCGACGCAACGGCTATGCAGCGCATTCTTTCTTATCAGTAGTCTTTATTTAGACCAAAGTCTCAATTTAAATCAATTTCGTGCGCGACGTTTAGGTAGAACGCGACACTTTGCGAACTTTCAAGCAGCGTCTTGAAATTTGGCAGGCAAAAAGCTGATAATATTTCTGATTAGATTCCCTTTTATTCCAATAGTTATTTTAAGCCAATTTTTGTACGCACGGCGACAAAGTTGACCTTCAAAGTCCGTTTTTTTATCATGGCGTCGTTGCGAATCCTTGGCAGCTGCTAAGGGTATCACAACGCAATAGGCGGACAAAATATCTTAAATTCTATAGCATTCGACGGAGATTATGTTTGCCTTTAAGCTGATATAACATTTACCGTTTTACGCCGAAAAATATTTGGAAAATGGAAAGAAAACTGTCAATTTGTATAATTTGACGTTCAGTTTAGCCGTATTTTTCGGCTTTAAAGCGACTTCTGAATTAAATTTTTGATTTTTTTCTTTAAACGTCTTTTAAAATGTATACTTAGTCAAAACGACATAGGGGGTCACCGACTCAATTTTTTCGGTACACGTGATTTTATTTCCCCCACCCCTTTAGATAAAAGTCACGCTATCACGGGGCGTTTGTTATTTTGTTTCTCATTAAAAAAGATCGCCCGCTATAAACGGCATTTTAAGCCATTATGACCACGGATACAATAAAGGGTACGATATTCCGTATATTATAGATAGACAAGTAAAAATAAGTGAAATTTGAAATACGTAGATGTACAGGACTGTATAACATGCAATACGTATATGACTAATACACCGATGATCCGAACACTCGTAATATACGGGACTTTTGTATGTTCGATTTTACTTAAATACGGATTTTTTTACAAGGTCAGATATTACCAAAATATGATTTTTGTATTCTTGTAAATATAAAACAGAGAATAAAGATGTACTTCAGAATAACCCACTTTCTGCAAGAGGAAAGGAATAATAGTCTGAATGAAATTTGTCAGAATAACATTAAATAGTAAAACTTTGAGTAAAATGTAATATGTCCTAGTTTTATTAGCATGTCAACTGTATATAGAACCCTTTCGCTGCCAGAGTGTTATATATTTATTGATCATCTATTTGCCAGAAGGTTTTCTAAGAAATAACTATATTATTAATTAATATAATTATGATCATTTGTTATTAGTATTTTAATAATTGTATATGTTTCTAAATCTGCTAGTATATAAACATTATTTTCGATGGTATAATTATCTATTTATTTATGATTATTATTATTATTATTATTATTATTATTATTATAGAAACGGCAAATGCCGTCAATATGGCAAATACGCCGAAAATGATAGGGACGGCATATGCCGTGCCTATGGCAGTGAAAGGGTTAAATGGTCAGTGAATAGAACATATAAAACATCGACAGATCCTCGACAGTGTCTGTATCATGTACAGACCAAAAAACGACGATATATATAGAAATATCTTTATTTGTATAAAGATTTACAACGCAACACTCTTTTGTGCAGTATCTAGCTCAAGACCGCCTGGTTCGCTATATATGTTCTGCTTAACATCCGCTTCATGTTTAAAGAACCTTTTTTAATTTTCCTGTTCAAAATGAATTCTACCATGAATTTGGCTAATAATGAATTTGGTAAATAATGAATAATTGCAAATGCCGATTTGATAGTAATGTTCTTAATACAGCGTTTATGGTGAATCCTCAATTAACCGTTATTTCTAACATTATGATATTCTAAAATGATAAGCAAAACGAGAGAAAATGTATTAAAGATGTTCAGTTACTTGTAGAATCGAACGTGCTACCTCTGCAATCCAACACCCAGTGAGCTACCGTTTCAAACATAACTGTTGCTTCACACTAATATTATTGACTAAATTTCATTTATGAACCGTATTTTTTAATTTGTCAATATTTAGCAGTTATTTAGCATATACTCTGTCAAATTGCTGCAATAGTTTTTGCTTACAAATGAAGTTCTGGGTTTTAATAGGTGAAATGAAATACAAATCACTCACAGTATATCACTCATAGTGTGGGTAATACAAAATGTATTGCTTTGCATACCATCTTGTAGCCTATGTATTAATTTATGATTGAACTTCCGTAAATTACTAAATTTACATAAAAATATAGTTGCTTTTTGTTCCATATGGCATATTTCTTTATTCTCAGCTGTATTTGTTCGCGCAGCGTACGCATTGAACGCCTGATGTCATTTTCTTTACATGCGTCTGTTTACAATTCTTTATGAAGTTATTAATCATGCTTAAAAACAAGAAGAAAATTTGGTTGTTTTTCGTACAAATTTTTTTTTTTGTCAGCAAACATAAACGTCACAAAATGGAAAGGCGATAGTAATTTCAATAAAATTGCACTTCGACCAAGCTACTTTAACTAGACAATTGTTGTTACATATCTAGCAAGTTTCATACACTGCTGACATTTTCTTTTTTGCTCAAGTAACACATATTGAAATTTGCCTGTATTGAGACTTTAAAGAGTTTGAAGAGTCATTAGCAGAACCTGTACCACGTGACGACTCCAAGAAACTGGCTGTGGATGTTGCAGCTTTCAAACCCGAACGAAAAAGTTTCTTCGCAAAAGCTTGCATTTCAGCACGACGAATCTTCATATCATCGTCGCTATCGCTAACGTTTTTAGCCGATTCATTGGAGCGTAATAGAATTGAAACAACTCCGAGATAATATTTTTTTTGGTACTATATCTCGTTAGGGCCATCGCGACACACACATAACTCGAAACAAAACAAAATATAAAATTACAATGTTGAAGAAAAGTCAAAAGAATGAAACTACGATGGTAAAAGGTCAAAGGTACGATGATGAAAAGTCAAAAGTAGGATGGGGAAAAGTCGAAATGATAAAATCACGCTGTTAAAAACACGACTTTTTATCATGCGAAACGAAACGTCACAGTGGATGACGAAAATATTTTAACCAAGGAAACTATAACAAAGAATTAATAGTGTTCATGGGTTTTGGATCAAAATGTTAGCATAAAGTTCGTACATTATAGAAAATGCAAACCCATAGCAATGAAGAGCAAGGAGGTTGAAATCAAGGAACTTAACCACTCGGTCGCGGACGCCTGTTTCATTTAATAAATGCTAGTAAAAATCGTTGAAGGACCATTTGGTTCCGCCAAATAAATGCTAGTAAACTTCGTTCAAGGGGAATGCCTGTTTTTTTGTTTCTTGAATAGTTTTTGTCTTTTGCAAATTGTTGTTGTTTTGCCATTCACTTTGTCTTGAAGGAGAAATTCTACCACTATGCCAGAGGAGCAAGAATTGGTTAACTTTGTGACAGCGCAGATTTGACATGCTGTTGTACGGCATGGAGGCTTTCGAAAGTAAACACATTGTTCAGCTCTTTTAACAACTCAATATTTCGCCAGTCTTTACCAGTCATGGCGATCGTGTTTTGGCGTTTCCAGGTGGTATGTTATTACGAATTGTAGTATTTTATTCTGCGAAGAACGACGAGAGTTATGTCTATTTTCTCTAATAGATACCTACGATACAGATGACGTTGACAGTGTCACTTTCTTATGTCATCGTTTTCGAATAGTTTTATAAAGTTTTTTGCTGACATTTAAAGGTTTTTCGGATTGACACATATTCTTTTAATATGCATGGCTCAGTTGTACTACAGTAAGTATGCAAAGGCGGTATTAAAGTAATATTAGATAAGTCAACATGTTTTATTCTATTAATAGCTTTCGTAGATAAGATCACTATCATTGAGTACAAGTACTCCTTTGATATAGAAACAGTTTTTTTTTTTTGTTTAAATTAGGCTGCAATCATATTTCAAACTATCTGATAATGTGTTCAATGGGCCTATATAGAGATGTTATGCTGCTCATGCTATCAGCTGCTATTTCTTTTGTTACAGGTAAGAAATTTTAGTTTAAACTTATATGATGCAATGCTGTTTGTATTTCTATTTCTAGTATTATGGCGTGTATATTTCCTGTCATGCTTTATTTTGCGATTATATGCTATTTTTATATGGTTTAAGTGTGTTACTCTTTAACGTTTTGTTGCAATTAAATAGCAGCAAATAGAATTAAGCAGATACATTCTAAAATTCTAAAAATTGAATTTGTCCTACTTTAAAAAGAGCAAATACGAGATCGTTCTATAGCGTGTAAATAATGGTTTGAGAGTATGTTAGATGCTTATCACATAACGAAAGTAGCGCTGAATGCAAAATTATTGTCAGTAAAGTAAGAAAATTTAAACAAGGTACTAATTTGACTTCCATACAAAATACTAAATAATAATTGTTGAGAAGCAACAGAAGCAAACAATGGTTCAGGTAATTGGCCAAAAGTAATTCTTTGGAAACTATAACATGTTACCAAACTAATATAAAAAAGCGATTCTAAGACAAAATGGGCCTTAAAATTATTTTGAAGTACGTGGTCGTTTTAGCTTCGAGTATTTAACTGAGCTTCAACATGAATACAGGTAGCCGCATTTTATGAAAGTTTTATAAAGATATTCATCTATTGTAAATTGTCTTTATTACTAATAAGTATGTACAAACATGTATGTACTTGATTCTAATAAGGCTTCCTCAGCGTTTCTTGGGCATATACGGCAATCGTTTTAACCGTTATCCTTGTAACAGAAATGTGAACTTTCGTTAAGACCTTTCAGCAAATATGTCGCGTAATAGCTGCCTCCCTGAAAACTTTGAATTGTTCTTTTTTTGTTTAAATATTTCAGCTGATCCCAGGGTATGGCTAGATGTTCCTGTAGCTGGTGATTGTAGAGGTGATACTATTATCACGTGTTATTATACTGATCTACCACTAGCTACATGGACTTGGAGTCGAAAATTTGGAGATTCTTGGCAAACGTTTATTGTAAATGGAACACAAACTGGCCCCACTCCTGGATCTGTAAGAGAGAAGAAAATTAATGGCTCTTCATTCTCGTTGATTACTGAATATGCAAATAACATGGCACGGGGTTGGTACAAATGCAGTGTTGGAAGTTATGAAGCTAAACAGAGATATGTGGATGTTGAGTGTATGCTTACGTAGTATTACATATAAAGTCTTTTTACAGCTGCTGTGAGTAAAGATTATAGAAACGTCACCATTATCTATGAAAAGTGACCGTTATCCAATGAAAAATGATCGTTATCCAATGAAAAGTGACCGTTATCCAATAAAAAGTGACCGTTATCCAATGAAAAGTTGCATTATAACATAGCAGTATTAGTCAAAAGCATGCATAACTCAAACCAAAATTACAACAAATTGATAATGCAAATTTATTACAAAATCGAAAATGATTAATAAATTTGTAGCAGCCGTTTATGTGAGGTACCGATAGAACACTTAAAATTGACTTTTAATACGAACATGCAGTATAAGTACAGATGATTTTTCATCCATCATTTCTACATGATGTGACTTACTTGAATCTGACTATAACGGCCAGCCATGGAAGATTGCAGATTGATCATTATTAAAAAGTTGGTCTAACGTTTAATAAACTTAATACTGGTAATAGTCAAATATGAACAAATGGTCGTAACTGTCTGGTAGTGCACTCGAATGAAATCTTAGGCATGTGTCAATAATGTGTTAGCATATTTCCTTCAAGCAGGTTTAATTTGGTATAAAAGCGGACTTAAATAAATGTGTTAATCACGATGCAAAGATTTTTAAGTTGTTACATTCATAAAAGTAGCAGTAAATCGACCTTAATAATGAAGCCTCTCACCCTCTGTACATTCTAACTGTTTCTGTTTACGTTCATGTGTTATTGCAATAATGCTAAATATTCCACTTTTCCTTGTAAACATTAACTCTATATATAGATGATGGTGTTTCTGTATTCCAGGCAAACCAATCAACCTCATTGTCAGCCGTGCAGACGATCAGCATTTAGAAATTATACTGGCAGACGTGCATCCTATCCCAAAGATTAGCTTAACGTTAATGGTATGAAACTTTTAAAGTATGTCTTTAGATAGACAAGTCCTATGTTACCCTAAATTAAAAATCTCAAAATAATCATTAATCTCTACCCGAAGAGCGACGGTATTTGCGGAAGATCGGTGGTTCTACTCAGGTACCTGCTCGTGAATGAAATAATATACAGAGTGGCATCTTTTGTCTTCCACTGAAAAGTCGTCACATGACATTTACAGTGTCGATGTTATGGAAAGGCAGCTGCGGCGTTCCATACAATATGACTGCTACAGTTGCTGTCGTTGTCTGCGTTGTTGTTGTTACTCTTTAATCATGTTACAATAAATAATACTAAATATGCGATGATTTTTTTTTTATTCCATTCAAGGACTCATCCTCTCGAACAGTAGCCCTAGATTTTCAACATTACTGTGCGGCAAATGGATGGACAATTACTTGCAAATGGATTTCTACAACACCATTGCCTATTGGAAGCTTTTCCTACAAACTTGTGGTCACAACTATTACAGACACGGTTTTTACAGGAAATATAAATTAAACTTATCAGACAGCTGATGCCTTTCTCCATTATGAGTTAATCATTAAACGATGAAAATATAAAACTCTGTCAAAAGATAACTCTTCTTTGTGTTGAATTGTAATATTCGATTGAACATAGTTCTTAAACAAATATTAACAAAATACATTCGTAATCAAGTTTTTGTCCTAATAGATACTATTCAAATAATTTTCTTAAATTTTCGATTTCATAATCCCTTCCAAACAGATTTATTTTTGAATTTAATTCTTATCTCGTCGCATTGATTATGCAGCGCATTCTTTCTTATACGTAAATAGTCTTTATATAGACCAAAGTGACTACGTTCGGAGCAAAATTAAATGCTTCCAATTTCCAGAATTTCGTGCGCGACGTTAAAGATACCCAAGGATATCTGGAATTGTAAAATGTTTACAGTTAAAAGAACCAGTAAATAAGTCAGAGTTTTATTTTAATCGTGCGTGCGTGAGTTTGTTCTGTTTTTCTTTCTTGATTTTCTAAATCATATGTGTTTAAGAATGAGCCTTATTTTAGTGAACAGTCTGTTTTAAAACAGGCTGACTGGTCTGATATTGAATGTTCAAGGGCAAGAATTCAGTATCTACATGCTTAACACGATTTTAACAGGTTTAAGTCGGATCAGAATAGGGAAATGTTTTGTAATTTAAAAAAGCAGTATAAAGATTTATGTAGAAAAAAGAAGGGTATTTTTAAACAAAAGAAAATGAATGATATTGGAAATTTAAATCATGCAAAACCTAAAGTATTTTGGAGCTATTTTAAAAAGAAAAGTTAATCTTCAAACGACTTATCTGTTGAAGAATTTTGTTCCCATTTCTCATCCCTAGGAAGTGATGTGTTACAGGAAAGGAATCTTGACGCAGAAAGTTTTTGTAGTAGCCATGATTTTAATAATTTAGATTGTTGTTTTGAAGAATTAGATAAAACTATAACTGTACAAGAAATTTATAATGCTGCCAAAGAACTAAAAAAGGGTGGCTTTTGGTAGTGATTTTATCTTGAATGAATATTTGACTGAAAGTATTGATATTTTAGGGTCGCATATTTGTGATATTTTTAATGCTATTTTAGATTCTGGGTATTTTCCAGATAAATGGATGGAAGGTGTAATTATACCTTTACATAAAAAGGGTGATAAGAATGACGTTTATAGGGGTATTACATTAGTTAGTTGTTTTTCTAAGAATATTTACAATAGTTCTAAATAAGCGTGTCACGTCTTTTTGTGAAAATAACAATGTTATATCTGACGCGCAGTTTGGTTTTAGAAAGGGTAAATCAACTGTAGATGCATTATTTATACTGTTGAATGTTGTGCAACACTATTTAAATGAAAATAAAAGATTATATTGTGTATTTGTTGATTTAAAAAAATGTTTTGATACTATATATAGAAATGCACTATGGTTAAAATTGTATAGATTAGGAATATAAGGTAAATTATTACGAATTATTAAGGACATGTATACAAAAGTTAAATCCTGTGCTAGATCATGTAACGATTATTCCTCTTATTTTGAGTATGCTGTAGGTTTAAGACAAGGGGAGATAATGTCGCCACTACTTTTTTCTCTGTTCGTAGAAGACCTAGAATTATTTTTACAAGATAACATTAGTTCTGGACTTGATATAGAAGAAATTATCTTACTTTTACTATTATTTGCTGATGATATGGTTATATTAGGAAAATCGCCTCAAGAATTACAAATGCATTTAGATAAATTATATGAATATTGTAAAAGTTGGGGATTAGAAGTAAATACAGATAAAACTAAAATTGTTGTATTTAGGAAAAGAGGCGGTTTACTAGGAAATGAGTTTTGGACATATGATGGTAATGATATTGAAGTTGTGAATGATTTTAATTGTCTAGGAAAAGTTTTCAATTACACCGGAAATTTTACTTTGAATCAGGAATACATTGCAGGTAAAGCTTTAAAGGCGCTTAAATTTTTGCTTTTAAATAGTAAAAAGTATAGTTTTAAACCAAAGTTATTATGTCAGCTATTTGATTCTTTTGTTGGCTCAATTTTGAGTTATTCGTCAGAAATATGGGGATTTACAAAATCAAAACAAATTGAAAGAATACATTTAAAATTTTGTAAAAATATATTGTCAGTAAGAAATACTACATGTACTGTTAGTGTATATGGAAAGTTGGGAAGATATCCTTTGTTCATATCCCGTTATGTACGCATTGTTAAATATTGGTTTAAGTTGCTGCACACAGACAATATTATTTTACGCTCAGTTTACCAGCTATCATTAAATGATTGTAATAAAGGATTATGTAACTGGGTAGCCTATGTTAAAAAGCTTTTGTGTGATTATGGTTTTTCAGATGTTTGGAATAACCCACATGATATTGTATTTAAAAACTTTATCCCGATATTTAGACAACGGATAATTGATTGTTTTATACAGGGGTGGCATGTATCTAAAGAAACAAGTTCTGTATTGGAATTATATAATGTGTGTAAAATTAGTTTTTGTTACGAAAATTATTTAGATATATTGCCTGATCATTTGAGACGGCTTATCACTAGATTAAGAACTTCTGCACACAGCTTAAGAATACAAACTGGTAGATATGCCAGAAATAGAATACAAAGAAATGAACGGTATTGTCAATGTTGTTCTTTAAGAGACTTAGAAGATGAATTTCATTTTGTTCTTATATGTCCATGTTATACAAGTATTCGTACCCTTTATATTAAAAGATATTATTTTGTTAACCCAAGTATGTACAAATTTATTGCATTGCTGCAAAGTAATAATAGAAATGAGCTATGTAAATTAGCACTATATTACAAAAAATGCTATGACTGTTAGAACTACAGTGTTAAATAATGTTCAATGATAGATCAAAATTTAGTTTATTAAAAATAAAGTTTAATGATAGATTAAAAATTAGTTTTTAAATAGATTTGTCTTCTTAAAATATGTTCATCCTCACTTAACTGAGGCTTAATAACAAATATCTGAACAATAACAATTGTTACAATTACAATTATTAATCTCTTTATATTATTTATTTTATTAATTTCTTTATATTGATTGCACTGAAAATTACATGTTACTCAAATATTATTATGTTATGTATATGATGATGTACTATGTACAAATCAGAAATAAAAGATCTGTTCTGTTCTGTTCTGTTTTTCTTTCTTTCCCTGGCCTGTGCCTTTATCTTTTTCTCAATTGAGTGCAATTAAAATTTTTATCACATACCCGTGCAGCTTTTGCGACTCGGTAAAAGTGGAATGATATGGTCGTGCATATATTTTTGACGTACATTGACGTGACGTCATTTGCGTTATACAAAAATAGCGTTTAAGCGCACTGATGATAGCGTTACAGCGGGTCGTCACTGAAAAAAGAAACGTTTATACTTAAACGGCTCGCATAATATATTTTAATCGAACGAATTCAATGAATTCCGTATATAAACTTTCACTCCTTCAAAATACATTAACTAAGTTTATTTCCAAACATACGTTTCGACTACATACATAAAATAACCAAAGTAAATTATTTCATAAAGAATTAATAATATTCAACGTGTCTTATTTTGTATGTAAATAAATGAATCATTCGTAAAATAACGTTAAACAACATCGCAGCAAGACTTTTGTCTCACGCTTTGACACAATTTAAAGACACACTGCTTATTGTTAGTATTATTTGAAAAAGTTTTGGAATAACAATTTAGCTTTAGAGTGCATCAGAAACATACTGAGTGTTTTCAGACTATTAGAATGTCAGGATATTATCCCGCCATTGCTTTAACTATAATTATTTTATCGACGACAGGTATGTTTCCTTCTTTATTATTTAGCATTGTAATATTAATGATTTTAGCTTAATTTTTATTTCATCATTTTATTTATTCTGCTATTGTTATTGCTGTTGATGATGATGATGTTTTGTTTTATTGTTGATTATGTTGTTGTTGTTGTTGTTGTTGTTGTTGATGATGATGATGTTGCTGCTCCTGCTGCTGCTGCTGCTGCTGCTGCTGCTGCTGCTGCTGATGATGATGATGATGATGATGATGATGATGATGATGTTAATATTGTTGTTAATATTGTTGTTGTTGTTGTTGTTGTTGATGCTGCTGCTGCTGCTGCTGCTGCTGCTGCTGCTGCTGCTGCTGATGATGATGATGATGATGTTGTTGTTGTTGATGTTGTTGTTGTTGTTGTTGATGCTGCTGCTGCTGCTGCTGCTGCTGCTGTTGATGCTGATGATGCTGTTGTTGTTGCTATTATTGTTAATATTGTTGTTGTTGTTGTTGTTGTTGATGATGCTCCTGCTGCCGCTGCTGATGATGATGATGTTGTTGTTGTTGTTGTTAATATTGTTGTTAATATTGTTGTTGTTGTTGATGATGTTGCTGCTGCTGCTGCTGCTGCTGATAATGATGTTGTTGTTGTTGTTAATATTGTTGTTAATATTGTTGCTGTTGTTGATGATGCTCCTGCTGCTGCTGCTGATGATGATGATGATGATGTTGTTGTTGTTGTTAATATTGTTGTTTATATTGTTCGTGTTGTTGATGATGCTCCTGCTGCTGCTGCTGATGATGATGATGATGTTGTTGTTGTTGTTAATATTGTTGTTGTTGTTGTTGTTGTTGTTGTTGTTGTTGTTGTTGTTGCTGCTGCTGCTGCTGATGATGATGATGATGATGATGATGATGTTGATGCTGTTGTTGATAATTGTTGTTGTTGTTGTTGTTGTTGTTGTTGTTGTTGTTGTTGCTGCTGCTGCTGCTGCTGCTGCTGCTGCTGCTGCTGCTGCTGCTGCTGCTGCTGCTGCTGATGATGATGTTGTTGTTGTTGTTGTTAATATTATTGTTAATATTGTTGTTGTTGTTGTTGATGATGCTCCTGCTGCCGCTGCTGATGATGATGATGTTGTTGTTGTTGTTGTTAATATTGTTGTTAATATTGTTGTTGTTGTTGATGATGTTGCTGCTGCTGCTGCTGCTGCTGCTGATGATAATGATGTTGTTGTTGTTGTTAATATTGTTGTTAATATTGTTGCTGTTGTTGATGATGCTCCTGCTGCTGCTGCTGATGATGATGATGATGTTGTTGTTGTTGTTAATATTGTTGTTTATATTGTTCGTGTTGTTGATGATGCTCCTGCTGCTGCTGCTGATGATGATGATGATGTTGTTGTTGTTAATATTGTTGTTAATATTGTTGTTGTTGTTGTTGTTGTTGTTGATGCTGCTGCTGCTGATTATGATGATGATGATGATGTTGTTGTTGTTGTTGTTGTTAATATTGTTGTTTATATTGTTGTTGTTGTTGATGTTGCTGCTGCTGCTGCTGATGATGATGATGATGTTGTTGTTGTTAATATTGTTGTTGTTGTTGTTGTTGTTAATGATGATGATGTTGATGATGATGTTGATGATTATTGTATGTTTTTATTGCTGCTGATGCTATTGTTGTTGTTGTTGTTATTGTCGACGATAATGATGATGATGATGTTTTTGTTGACGATGATGATGAAGATGATGATTATGTATTGTTGTTGTCGTCGTTGTTGTTGTTGGTGATGTTGATGATGATGACGATATTGATAATGATGATGATGGTGATGATGATGATGAGACACATTTTAATGAACAGGCAACATCATGCAACATTGGCAAATATAATTTCTTATAACATCAGTTTAAACTCTCGATATAACATTATGGGTAAAAAGGCACTGAGATATACTAGTTTTTGAAGCTATATGTGGCAGTGGCCTAGTGGCAGTTACCAGATATTAGAATAGACATAAACTGACAAAGAATGTGCACTGATCAATCAATGCCTGAGATTTGAGACAGAACTCGGAAAATATTTTATAACTTTAAGGGCAGCACTGGTTATTTTTAGAATGCAGAAGAACATGTCCGTAGAAATGATTTTAAGATCAATTACAACGAAAGTGACCTGCCCCGTCCGAGAACTGAAGCCAGTTCGCCTAATTTACCGTCCAACGCTCAAGCAATTGAGCCAACAAGACCTTATAGTCTATTTCGTTCTGTTTAATATATTCTTTTCTTAAGATGTAAAGACTCGGGCTATGTTTTATAGATATTTCGTATGTTGATCTGTAACTAATTTCCGTAAATATTTCGTCCCTCTTTTTGGCAAGAAACATATTAAATGTTGCAGTGTATTTAAGAACTTGTCTGCTATACATGTTATTTGTTAATTGATTATAATATTGAACATTCGCAATCTGTCAACCTCTAATAGTTTTCATATGTATGAACAATTATCATTTTATGAAGGGAAAACATCACTACGTTCTGTTTTCATTTATACATATACATGCATGTTTTTGTGTTTATTCTAAAATATAGGTCAGAAAGTTTTGTGACTGTTTTACTGCATAACTTATCTCATGCTGGTAAACAGTTTTAAATTTTGTCATTCGTCATTTAGAAGTTGTGTAAATGTTAATTAAATTAGCATAAGTGTGTCCTAGTTGCATGACAGTATAGAAAGCTTGCAACACGGAGTATGATTCTCAAATTTGTTGATTTCAAAAATTACATTTAATAAAACAAACGTGGATTAAGTTGTTTTCTCCTATACACAAAAAATTGCATAGTTTTGTTGCAAATGTAGCAAGGTGTCGTGTTCTCAACAAAGACGGTCGTAATTCACGACGTCTATGCTGCGACAATGTTACGCGACGTAATCGTCCAAATTGTAGCTAATGTTGATAAAACGACACCATGAATGAATATGTATATCGTAATCAAATATGTAGTAATTATATAAATAATAGTAAAAACAGTACTTAAGTCATTTTCAGAAAGCCACTATTTAAGACAAAAAATACATTTACGATTATAACTCTTACGAAAAGAAACGCCTGTACATAGCAAGGTTCATTCGATGTTGATGCGCACGCACTTTATCTGCTTCCAGTTTTACAGTTGATACATGCATTGAACACAATCATGTTCTACTCACACAAATTAAAATCAAAATAAGAAAAATGAATAAATGATTTAAACTGATAAATTTTTCTACTAATTGAAAATACGATACTGGTCTGGTCTTAGTGATTAAGAAGTTTACTACGTATACAGTACATATTTAAAAGTAAAAACAAGGTCAAATCACAAAGCAAAATGAAGTTTGTTGTTGTTGTTGTTTTGAATAATCATTTGTCGAGCAGACTGTACCCTTGTCATAATTTACCGAAATTTGACGGGAAAAGACCGGGAAAGGCTATTAGGTTACAATTGAAAGAATTGGTAATTAATTGTAATATAAAAGACCAAAAATTGTTAAAAATTACTATTTATACATATCGATGCGTTATTATTTGCCTTTTCTAAACAATCAGTTGACTCTCGGGTGTGGCTAGAAGCACCGGCGATTGCAAACTGTAGAGGGGATACAGTTTTGACGTGCCATTACTGTGACACGCCTCTGACCACGAGAACATGGAGCAGGAAAATTGGGGATGTTTGGGAAATCATCATGGAAAATGGGACACAAATAGGCCCTTCTGGTCGTCTTTCTATAAGGGAGGAAATCAACGGGTGGTTCTCCTTGATAATCAGCGGGGCTGACAATATGGCGGCCGGGATTTATAGGTGCGGGGTGGACAAATATCAATCGGCTGGGGTAGAATTCCTGGTTGAATGTAAGTACAAGTTTATGTTTTTGTCATAATTTAAAATGTTAAAAAAGAATTGAATATTATAATATTTTAAGAAACTTTTGAGAAATACATAAAGGTTATTTTAAAAATGCATGAAGGTTATTTTAGTATACTTTATTTATTCAAGATTTTATTTTCAATGTAGATCTAGATAACTCTAATAAGACGTTCTTATTAGGTAGCGTATAGTATTGTGTCCAAGCGTATGTAGCTAAATCACTATATATGCATAAATATAATAACAGAACTTTCCACTTTGATATAAACTTTGAAATAATTGGAAAGAAACTATGAACTAAGTACATGCTTGTACTAATATCACTTGCATATTTTATATATATCAGGTAAACCAGAAAATGTTAAGGTTCGGCTGACTGTTGGGATGTTGATAGAAATAAGAATGAACACCGTTTATCCAGTCCCAGATATACATTTCATGCTAACGGTATTTATTTGTAAAGAAATCTTTTTGTTTATAATTAATTGAAATTTTAACCAGCCACCGTACATTATACTTCTGTATATTTTTTTCACTGTAAGGCAGCACATTCTTTGCACATATTTGTACTCAGAATAATTTATCACATACCTACGGTGTTCCGTTTGGACACGTTTTGACAATCGTGACATTTTATTTATTCTGTACCCGCGATGCACGATGGTACGATGGTGAAAACGCGATGGCACGATGGTACGATGGTGAAAACACGATGGTACGATGGTGAAATCACGATGGTACGATGGTGAAATCACGATGGCGCGATAGTACGATGGTGAAAACGCGATGTTACATCGCGTTTTCACCATCGTACCATCGTGATTTCACCATCGTACCATCGCGTTTTCACCATCGTACCATCGCACCATCGTGCTATCGTGTTTTCACCATCGTGCCATCGCGCTTTCACCATCGTACCATCGCGATTTCACCATCGTACCATCGCGATTTCACCATCGTACCATCGCGATTTCACCATCGTACCATCACGTTTTCACCATCGTACCATCGCGTTTTCACCATCGTGCCATCGCCTTTCGGTGGACTTTCCCGCATTGTACATTTTATAAACCCAAGGAATGAATTGCAAAAACTATGTTTTAAGTGAGGGGTTTTACGAAATCGAGACATTTTAAATATAGTGAGGCTTAAAACGGGATTTGATCTCAGCACAGACTATTTAATAAGTGTTGTGTATTAAGATTCAATCATTATAAAACCTTTATGCACTGTGCTTAATTCATCTTGTCTAGATATCTATAACACAATTTTTTTAAGGTTTTATATCATAAATATGATGCTCAAATTAAGAAAAGTTCCAAAAAGCATTATTTGTAAAGATGTTACCGAATGTAACATTTCATGTAAATAAAGGGAGGTAATAAAAATTTATTTTCTGTAAAGTCTATGTCAAATTTTTCAATAAGAAATGAATACATATATTTTAATGATTACATATAATATGTATAAATATTTGCAGTACATATTTTTACATATTCTCGATGTTTGAAACTTGTTTTATATTAAAGCATTATTATATAAATATATATAATTTCACTGAAGTGTGGTGTTAGCTCAACAGGTACAGCGTTGGACTGTGAAATCGGGCGATCGGGTTGGATTTCCCCCGACTGGTGCAGGTCACTTTCGTTGTGATTGATCATGAAAATCCTTTTCTACGGTCATTGACACTGGTCTCTGCTCTGCAGAAGTTTCAGTTCCTTGCGAAAGTGAAGGCAACTAGTACTGGTAAACTGCTTGACAGCCTGCCCAGGAAAATGCTGTGGTTTGAACTGGTGCTCTTGTGAATTCAATGTGGGCTTACTGTCATGATCGGAAGTGAAAACTATAACCACAACCACCACGGTGTACAAACCTCAATTACAACATACAAAATCTTTAGAACGGTACAAAATTGTCTTTTGGTATAGCTGTCATGTGTTTTTTTTTTTCAATTATTCTTGCTTGGATATGGAAGAATGAAAAATCACAATACGTTCAGGTATTAGAAAGTAAATTATAAAACAAATGAAAATAAAAAGGAAAATTAAAGAAAATACTGAGCCAGAAAATGATGCATCAAGAGCTCATACATATAGATAAGATAATTCTATTTCCCGAGACTATTAGAATGTGTATGCCTTAAAGTGAGAAATGTTTGCCCTTGACCTGGTCCGATTGGAATTTAAAGCCAAAGAATATTATATTACTATGGAAGATTAATTATTACTGCAAAAATTGTAAATTCGGCGCTATAATCCGAGCATAGGTTCCAGTGCCAGACCTGGGGATTGATCAGTAGTTTACTTAATTACAATTACTTTCAGATTTTATTTGTTATAGATTATGATTGAATTCTTAGATTTGCCTCTGTAATCAATTAAATAACATAACAGAACAGAAGAAAAACGTTATTTTACTTTGATTTGTACATAAATGTAGTACATTATCAGAAAAGTACAGAACATTAACTCAAGTTACATATAATATAAACACATGAGTATACATAACAGTGGTGAAATATTTGTTAATTTTAACACATGACATGATATTATTTTTAAGGTATTTGTAAGAGGAAAATAAATAATTATCATGAGAAATGAAAAAAGAAAAAACAAACAAACAGCTACCGCCTGAAGATATTTATGATTTTCATAATACATTGATCAAAATGTATAAACCATACATTTTCAATACTTATATTCAATTAATGATAACAAAGTTTAAAGTCAACGTCACGTTACATTTATCCGGTTTCATCCGAGACCCAACATAGGCCCTTGTTTGTCTTCTGCGTACATATTCAACGATCATGTCTTTGAGGCAAATTAAAAAAAATAATCGTGATATAAAAATAAAATGTATTTTCAGTACAGATATTGCGACATTTTGTTTCAGTTTTCGTCAACTGAAAGGACACTTAAAAGAGATTAGGTTTGAAAACATGGAAAAGAAGACAACCATTGGAGTTCGGCCAGATTGAAGCAGCGATACAGGTACAGTATACATTCTTTCTTTATCTATTTAAAAGCTTAAGATGGCAGTAAGAGTCTTGTCGGATACACAAGTTATGCAAAACTATACTGTTTTTTGGGAATAAATTAATTTTGTTAATAAAGAATAACGTGAACATTTTACAAAGAATACTGTATCCTGTAAAAATTTGAATAAAAAATAAAACATCAACATTTCTTTGAGTTCTTCTTTTTTCGTTAAAGTGGTGTTTAATTGCTATTTTGAATGCACAAATTAAAACAACGGCAAAAATCCTTACTGTAATCCATAAGCGGTCTGGTTAAGCTTATAGAATTATCAAATATCGGTCCTTTATCCTGCTCTCATATTTTTGTGTATGTGTGGTGTTTTTGGTTTTGGGTTTTATGTATATTTTTGCATAGCAGACTGGCGTTTCCGTTAGTTTTACTCATGCTGGAAATTTCATCTGGCATGGAGGATGCCAGATAAGTCGCCTGTCATACAACAAACATCATTTTTAGCGCATATTATGAAGTACGCGCTAAAAATTACGTCATTTCGAATTTTAGAAGGGAACTATGTGCTTAGCATGACGTGATTTCGCCGTTGTTAATAAAGTTGTAAATTCATACGCCTATTGTAAGAAAAAAAGTTATGGTGGAATGATATTAATTTCCATGTACAAATATCTTATCTTATATATGATATCTGTCATGTGTTGTTGCGGTTCAGATTGGAATATCCGTCGCAATATCTGTACTGAAAATACATTTTATTTTTATATCACGATTATTTTTTTAATTTGCCTCAAGACATGATCGTTGAATATGTACGCAGAAGACAAACAAGGGGCCATATGTGGGTCTCGGATGAAACCGGATAAATGTAACGTGACGTTGTGACTTTAAACTTTGTTATCATTTTAATTGAATATAAGTATTGAAAATGTTATGGTTTATACATTTTGATCAATGTATCATGAAAATCATGATATCTCAGGGCGGTAGCTGTTTGTTTGTTTTTTCTTTTTCATTTCTCATGATAATTATTTTATTTTCCTCTTACAAATACCTTAAAAATAATATCATGTCATGTGTTAAAATTAACAAATATTCACCACTGTTATGTATACTCATGTGTTTATATTATATGTAACTTGAGTTGATGTTCTGTACTTTTCTGATAATGTAATACATTTATGTACAAATCAAAGTAAAACAACGTTTTTCTTCTGTTCTTTTGTTATTTAATTGATTACAGAGGCAAATCTGAGAATTCAATCATAATCTATAACAATAAAATCTGAAAGTAATTGTAATTAAGTAAATTACTGATCAATCCCCAGGTCTGGCACTGGAACCTATGCTCGGATAATAGCGCCGAATTTACAATTTTTTGCAGTAATAATTTAATCTTCCATAGTAATATAATATTCTTTGGCTTTAAATTCCCAATCGGACCAGGTCAAGGGCAAACATTTCTCACTTTAAGGCATACACATTCTAATAGTCTCGGGAAATAGAATATCTTATCTATATGTATGAGCTCTTGATGCATCATTTTTCTGGCTCAGTATTTTCTTTAATTTTTCCTTTTATTTTCATTTTGGTTTTTAATAATTTACTTTCTAATACCTGAACGTAATTGTGATTTTTCATTCTTCCATATCCAAGCAAGAATAATTGAAAAAAAAAAACATGACAGCTATACCAAAAGACAATTTTGTACCGTTCTAAAGATTTTGGGAATGTTGTAATTGAGGTTGTACACCGTGGTGGGTTGTGGTGATAGTTTTCACTTCCGATCATTGAGACAGTAAGCCACATTGAATTCACAAGAGCACAGTTCAACCACAGCATTTTTCCTGGCAGGCTTGTCAAAGCAGTTTACCAGTACTAGTTGCCTTCACTTTCGCAAGGAACTGAAACTTCTGCAGAGCAGAGCACCAGTGTCAATGACCGGTAGAAAGGATTTCATGATCAATCACAACGAAAATGAACCTGCACCCGTCGGGGGGAATCCAACCCGATCGCCCGATTCACTGTCCAACGCTGTACCTGTTGAGCTAACACCACACTTCAGTGAAATTATATATATTTATATAATAATGCTTTAATATAAAACAATTTTCAAACATCCGAGAATATGTAAATATGTACTGCAAAATATTTATTTACATTATTATATGTAATCATTAAAATATATGCATTCATTATCTTATTGAAAAATTTGACTTAGACTTTACAGAAAATAAATTTTTATTTACCTCCCTTTATTTACATGAAATGTTTAAATTCGGTAACATCTTTACAAATAATGCTTTTTGGAACTTATCTTAATTTGAGGCATCATATTTATGATATAAAAACCTTTAAAAAAATTTGTGTTATAGATATCTAGACAAGATGAATAAAGCACAGTGCATAAAGGTTTTATAATGATTGAATTTCTTAATACAAAACTCTTATTTAATAGTCTGTGCTGAGATCAAATCCCGTTTTAAGCCTCACTTATATTTAAAAATGTCTCGATTACGTATAGCCTCTCACATAATATATAGTTATGCATTCATCCATTGTGATAAAGATGTACAATGCGCATGTCCACCGGAAGGGCGATGGTCACGATGGTGAAAAAAAACGCGATGGTAACGATGGTGAAAAACGCGATGGTACGATGGTGCGAAATCGCGATGGTACGATGGTGAAATTGCGATGGTACGATGGTGAAATCGCGATGGTACGATGGTGAAAACGCGATGGTACGATGGTGAAAACGCGATGGTACGATGGTGGAAACGCGATGGTACGATGGTGAAATCACGATGGTACGATGGTGAAAACGCGATGTAACATCGCGTTTTCACTATCGTACTATCGCGCCATCGCGATTTCACCATCGTACCATCGTGATTTCACCATCGTACCATCGTGTTTTCACCATCGTACCAGCGTGCCATCGCGTTTTCACAATCGTACCATCGTGCATCGCGGGTACAGAATAAATAAAATGTCACGATTGTCCAAACGTGTCCAAACGGAACACCGTAGTTATGCATTCATCCATTGTTGATAAAGATGTACAATGCGCATGTCCACCGGACGGCGATGGCACGATGGTGAAAACGCGATGGTACGATGGTGAAAACGCGATGGTACGATGGTGAAATCGGGATGGTACGATGGTGAAATCGCGATGGTACGATGGTGAAAGCGCGATGGCACGATGGTGAAAACACGATAGCGCGATGGTGCGATGGTACGATGGTGAAAACGCGATGGTACGATGGTGAAATCACGATGGTACGATGGTGAAAACGCGATGTAACATTGCGTTTTCACCATCGTACTATCGCGCCATCGCGATTTCACCATCGTACCATCGTGATTTCACCATCGTACCATCGTGTTTTCACCATCGTACCATCGTGCCATCGCGTTTTCACCATCGTACCATCGTGCATCGCGGGTACAGAATAAATAAAATGTCACGATTATCCAAACGTGTCCAAACGGAACACCGTACATACCCGTTCCGTAAAAACGATTTTTCATGACCGTGCATATATATGGACGTCACGTCATTTGCGTTAAACAAAATTATAATTATAGCGTTTAGGTGCGCAAAGTATTAACGCGTCGATTCTAAATTACTTCAACAGGGTCTTATTTTGGATATGTGATAAAAAAGAATATTATATTCACGTAGATTCATTTCTGAGTTTATGAATTTATTGAACCATTTGCATTAACTTATATTATGTTCGCATGCATAATTTGATTCATACACTCTTTCAATACAGTATATTTAATGATTTAAGGCGTATAATTTAGGTCATCATAATTAAATATAAAATTATGTATGGTGTCTACAAAGGGACATCAACTGCAGTTTATCATTGGAAATATTAAAGCGCAGTTATTTTACTTGTGTATCGCAGTTAAGTACGAGTTCTTGTACACTTCAAAATATGTGTGAGTATTTATTCAGTTTATCAAGGAGGATTCAAATTGAATTTAAAATGTTTTTCTTCAGAAATATGCAATAACATGTATATGTTTTCCATGAAAATTATCAAAAGTGTAGTTTAATTTCCGATGCCCTTTAAAGTAGTTCTATTACATAGTATGTTTATCTTTCAAAAATAAGTGCATATTAAACAGATATATAGACGTGGATAAGAAGTTCTATCTTATTTTATTATATTATTATGATGAACTATTGAGAAATATTGATGAAATAAAATGCTATTTTAATTTTCTGTATTTTCACTGTAAAAAATTATGTTCACTGCAGTGAAACATAATTTTCCGTATTTTAAAACTGGTGTCTTCACGGACTACTTTCTTAATAAATTCAGTCAATAAACAAAATTAAAAAAGAAACTCTTCTTATGCATTGTAAGAATATAATCAACAGAAATTCAAGTTTTTTCTATAAATACAGGATTTATTTTCATCGTGTGGTATGAACATTATCATATTTCACTCGTGGCTACTGCTATTTATTTTTCATAGTTCACAATGAAAATAAATTCTGTATTTATAGAAGTAAACTTGAATATTCCTCTATAATTATATCTTTTCAGGGACGCAGCCAAGCGGGACTACACAAGTTTTTATTTCATATCCAAGTTGTAGCGGCCACAGTTGGCTACAAGACTGCGTCTGGGTCTCAACTTCAACATTTTCAGCCAGCCAATACACTTACGAGATTGTTGCCAAGACAATGACTGAGACATACTTTTTCAGGAGCACTTTAATATAGAATTTAATTGAAGCAAACCAAGTTTTTTCTTTAAAATTTACGGATGCATACTTCATGAATTTACTTCTAAATGAAAAAAAAAACACGAGTACTATACTGGCATGGCGAGCATTCCCGTACAGAAGCAGTACCCGTATTTTTCGTTTTAAACGTTTGATTTTTACTTGCTTTCTTCAAAAAATTGATATCAAATCAAGCAGATGCATAAACGAGACAAAATATAAGTGTTAGTTTTTCAATAGGTATAAAAAGTTTTCATTTTAAATCACTTCCATCTGTGCGTTGTCAAAAACGTAACCTTTTTAATTTTGGGGGATTCCGTCCGTGCGCGCATGAGCAAAAATACTTACATGTGAGGCCAGTAAGGTTTTCCACTAATATCACCTAATGTACAGCTAAGTAGGGAAAGTTTTATGAAATCAGAATTTTTACCAATATTACTATATCAAATAATTTTATGGATTTGATAAGTAAAATATCTTGCATAAAAGCAGACCATTGCATGTGACTGCTTTGTAGTACCGGTACCTTAATGATCAATAAACTATCATGACTAAATAGTGAGTTTAATGATAAGTTATCATTTATAAATGGTGGGTATCAAAGAATTTCGATTCCGTATGAACGAGCTATACGTCCTTGTTGTAAAATACCATCACACATCTTAGTTTGAACACCAATTAGAATAATAATATTGCATTGTAATTATTTGCACAGAGTTGTCGTGTTCAGATGGCAAAAATAACAACCTTAACTGTTTAATATTTAGCAATTTGAATATTTTATTTCAAAACAATGTATAAAGACAATTACAAAATGCAAATTTTTTATAACTTTTCGACACATGACCAGGCCCAGGCAAGAATATTTGATGTGACGTCATCTTTGGAAATGTGCGTGTATTCTTTAAGCTCCCAAATATTACGCCTCTGAGATTCCCGTTTATGTATGATATCATTCACCTGATGACGTTTACAGTTTCTGCAAGAACACGTCTTGTTTTGGTCACATGATGTAGCACTTGACACTCGCAAACCTTCTTTACATATCTGCGTATATGCAGGCGTTTGTGTACTTTTCTTATGTAACGAATGGCAAAGCATTCCGGATTTTTCATCAGATGAGCTGAAAGAGTCGTCTGCAAAGTCATCGCTCGAATCACCAACATAATAACCAATATGATCGTTCATTGATGCATTAGTTAAGTCACGTGTGAGTCTATCTATTGTTTCTTGTACGTCACTGGGTATATTTCTCTTTTGCGTTGAAGTGTGTTTGCGCCTGCGCCGTTTCTTTCGATTATGCGCTGAAGATCCTTGACCTTTTTTAGCAACTTGTTTTTTCTTAGCAACGTGACTTTTATGAGTATCTCTATTTATTTCAGGACAAATGTCACTGTTGATGACTTGGTCATGTTTCTTCGCATGGCATTTATCCAGAGTTTCGCGCGTTTTGTAGACGGTGCGACCTCTCTTTTGTACACCGCCATCAGAACAATCACATTCCTCACAATCGGCTTTACTACCGCTATCAGAACGTCGTTTTGTATGACCTCTTTTTCTCTTACTATGACGAGCATTGTTATTAAAATTCGGATTATCAATGTGTTCTTCGTCATTAACAGATGCATCTTGTCTAAGCTTTTGCTCCCGAATCAGTCTCCCTACTTAAGTTCTGCGATTGATGACAACAATCATTCCATTTGCTGAAAGCTTCGTTTGTTCTGTGTTTATTTTGTCCCTTTAATGCTGATGGCTGGAGCAATTTGCCTTTGCGTAAAGTATTGGTAACTTCGTAATACAATAAAGTTTCGGTGCTATTATTATTATTATCATCTAACTCTCTGAGAATTTTTCTGCCCTTCGTTTGTATGTTGTACGAATAGGTGATCGGTAGTCTTTGCTTTTATTCTTTTGCCTAATAACGTATAGTCCGCTTTCTTTTTCTTGTATTGAGACGTTGTTGATATTTCGGTCAGCATTTCCGTCCTGCCAAGCGTGTTTAACTATGCGCCAAAATGTTTGCAATGCAAATAAAGTTGCAACTTCAATTACCTGTAAGATATAAGGAATATGATTTTACTAATAAAGAGATTATTAGTTTAAACATATTCTATTTCTCAGAATATATATATACATGTTACAATTTGCTATATAGACAGAGCAATTCAAATAGTCTTTAAAAAACAGAATCAGAATGAAAGACAATGTTTTTCCTTTAAAAAAAGATTATTGATATCATGTTTAATGCATACATAAGCTTAAGAGTTTATATTAAATTGGCTAACATTTTATTCAATCATATCAATTGGAAAAGGTTAACTAATGACAAAATGAAGTTGAGATTACAGTTTCACAATCAATATTTCAATTTCAAAAATAGTACATGTATATGTCTGACAGACACGGGTGCCCACGCTAAATGTGTAAGGACAACGAATACAGATGTTAAGACAGGCCAACATAGTTGGTATTTCATTAAATAGAGGATATTTGTTTAGTTCAGTGGAAGATCGGAATATATTTCACCGAGTGAGCACCAAAAGGTATATTTCACGAGTGGCGCAGCCACGAGTAAAATATGAACTTTTGGTGTTCACAAGGTGAAATATATTTCGATCTTACACTAAACTTAACAAATTTTCTTTTTATTATATGCAAAGAAACGTTTTAAAAAGACATTAAACCTAATACTGAATGAAAAGCGCGCCAAATATAATACAACGTGACGTCATTTACGACGTCACGTCATTAAGTTGGTTCCCAGTACTGTGCACGCTGGTATTTCACTGAAACAACGTAAGGGGCTTAAATTCAAAACAGTGAAATTATCAAAGTGGTAATTTCACTGTTTCAAACAGTGAAATTACCAGTTTTATATCACTGATATATTTCTATAAACCACCGAAAAGCATGTAATAATTCCATTTCTTTTTGAAGTAAGAAGACAGATTGCTCTTGATAGAACTTCAAAACAGTTTTTTTATAACTGCTAACCTTTGAACTCTTAGTGTAACCTTGACCTTGGAACTAGATGTTTAGGTCTTGCGCGTGCCACGCCGTCTCATCATGTGACATATGTGCCAATAATGTTTCAGAATCCCTTGATGCATGATAGAGTAATGGGTAGGGGAGGTCAAGGTTTTCGGACACACGCACTCACATCCAGACGGACGGACAGGGGTTACATTATATGCATTTATATATGGTTTAATGACTTATTACATAATGCAGTGTCCAAAACAAGATGTAAGGTCTTATTGTTAATACTAATGGGTCGCGCAATATTTTGGAACACACGCACTCACACACAGACGGACGAACAGGGGTAACACTAAATGTCTTTATTGCTTGAGGTTTTTGACATGACGGCCTGGAAATATATTTCCAAGATTATTACTCAATTTCATGTAGGTCTATACCAATAACTTATATGCATACTTTGCAGATCATTAGCTCGCTCCGTTCTTCCGAATAAAATATTCTAATTGTAAAAAATGGCCCAGTATTGAAAAGCGATGCAACGCTTTTCGCTCAAATCGGACTGAGAATAGCACAAACATACGATTTTCAATGTATTTCTGAGTATATTTCTTAGTTATCTTGTATATATATTATATTTAACAGCAACATAGTTCAATAAAGATGTAATGTCTTATTCGTTATGTGTTCTGAAATGGAGCACAAAACTTGTTTTTTTCTTTCCTTCTGTTCTTATTATACAAAACAGTTTGACTGATTAGATGATTAAAACGTTATTCATTTTCAGTAATAAAGGACACTTACCCCTTCTCCTGCATTGAATGATATACTGCCTGTTTTTAAGTCGGATACGTCAAGAATGCTCGAGTCTAGCATACTGCGTTCGCTGTCCTTCAAACTAATATCGGTAGACAGGTCACCTAGTCCCTCTTCAATATACGGGGACCTTCTAGTCAATGTGGAGAATATGGCACCATCTCCCCGGGTCCAGAAGGTCTTCGTACGGCACAGAGTTGGCCGTTACATAGGGAGAGTCCTCCTTGAAGCTTGAGTTTTAGATTAAGGTGACTCTATGTCACTTATGTCGCTTTTCGTTTAGATTTTTGATGAAAAGGGCTCCTCTTCTGAATCAATATCAAGAGAGTCACCATTATGCAGCGGGAATTCCAATAATTAAAACTGGACCTTTTTTCGGAGAACTGTTTACAAGATTGGCTGTTGTAGTGTGTGATATTTTCTCCACCCATTCTTCGTATATTTCACTCTCATTCGTTGATACATCGCAAGGACTACCTTTTGGTTCTGTAAGTTGTTTTTAGAGGACAGGTTTCTGGATCACAGTCATTTTTGCAAATGTTGTCGATTAGTACATTTGTGTCAGATACATGAATTCCACCAAACTTGCCATTTGAACCCATTGTGGTAAAATTTCCCACACTTTTTCAGGTTCATGGATATCTTGGTGGCATTTTGATATCTTCTTTTATTTCAGGGTCGGCAATAACATCTGCACGAGAAAAACTGGTTTCTAATTCTTTTTTTTGAAGAGGAACCAAAGGGCTTGGTCGGTCATTTATGTTTATCATTTTTGGCCTCTTTACTTGTCAGGGTCTACCACCACAATTGCAATTCTTGTATATCAAAATATTCACACATCGGATAATGTTCTTTCAGCATTTGGACATTTCCAACAGATAGAGGTCCTAAAACTTCCCAATGACAGTTGTTGTCCCTATCAACCCCGAGTTTACTGCAAGCGTTTTCTATTGTACTCAGAGATGGTTTACACCAATTCTTTTCTTTTGGATGGCCCACACAAATACTTGGTTGCACCTACGGCTTTCATTGTATATTTTCCCTGAAATGTGTTACAAAATATATGATGACCATTAAGAAATCATTGAAAAACCAAATCTCAAAACCTCTTAAGTATTCAAAAACAAACTTTTAGTATCAATTTTATTATTAGGTATACAGGTTTTGACAAGTTATTAAGGCCCTTTATAAGATTGCACGGTTTGTTAACGTCGCATTTCATTGGATAATCGTAACGTTTTATATAGTTTTTATGTCCGATTTCTATAAAGGAAACTCCTTGTATTCCTCTAAAAATGATGCTTTCTGTTATTATAAATTCGTTATTGGAATATTTCTGACAGGTTATATGGCCGTATATAAAACGGTTTATTTTGCTAATATAACCTTCGCCTAGCGGCTCGGGTTATAAATTTAAAAACAAACCGTTTATTAGGGCCCTATAACCTTGCTCAAAAAATTTTTTATAACAATAATATAAAACGGTTGTTTGGAAATATAACCCGAGCCGCTAGGCTAGCCGTGTATATAAAACTATATATAAACGTCATGATTACCCAATGAAAAAAACGGCGTTACAAACATTGCAGTATTATAAATGATTTAATCTTTGTCAAATTTGGCTGAATTTAAAAATTAAAAAAAGCTACGAAAACCACAAACACCTCTTTTGTAAAAACTGTCATGATGGCCTTCTTAAAAAGTAAAGAAACAAATCTCAAAAAAAGCTCGAAAACCACAAA
>NW_026861436.1:0-20906 GCF_026571515.1 Ruditapes philippinarum | reverse complement strand
AATAGACATTTAAAGGTATTTCTATTTTAAGCTTTTACGACCCCTAAAAAGGCCAATCAAATTAATATGAGCAAACTTGATAAAACACTACCCAAGAATGCTACAGACAAAGTTTAATGATCATCCATCCATAAGTTCTATAGAAGATGTTCAAAGGTTTTTCTATCTTAAGCTCTGCTGACCCCTAAAAGGGACCGAGCAAATTCAAGAGTGATTGTCACAAAGATGCTACATAACAAATTTGAAGTAAATCTGCTTTGTAGTTTCAGAGAAGAAGACGATTGTTGACGTATGGCGACGGACGACGGAGGATCTCCCTTTTTTACCCTGAGCGTTCGGCTCTGGTGAGCTAAAAAGGAAGATGTTATTGCTTGTTAAAAATGAAAATGTTAAATAAGCTGCGCTTGTACCTTAGTGATTCATGGTTATTAGGCAGGTGCTTAATAATAAGAACAACGCTTCCCAGGGTAAAAAGGCATGCGTACGCTTTCTTTTAAGCTTGTGTATATAGCCTTTTAAGCTTGTGTATATTGTCAAAATACCTACTTAAGACCACACCAGAATTAAGACCATCCCTCTATTAAGGCGAAAATGTAAAATAATGTAACTTTAGGTTCGGTTCTTCATGTCAATGGTAACATGATCTAAAATGAAGACTACCCGGCTTATCCACTATTAAGAGCATCTGTTCCTGTTCCAATTCTTTGTGTTATTAGAATTTTATATCATTTCTTCTTGATATTTAAGTCAACACCTATCTTTATAACAAGTATTTGCTATTATCTACATTGATGCTCTTCGGCATGTCACTTGATGTAAAAAGGTAACAAAACATTTTAGATTAGGATATTGTATATAATAAGTTGAGAATATAATTTTAAGAGTGATTTGATGTTGCGTTCAAGAGAATTTCTTATTTGATAGATGAATTATGCTAATTGTGTAACACTAAAACCAGACCAATGAGAACTTAATATCAAATATTCAATTTCTTCAGAAATAATTTGCTCTAATCAGATTTAATATCATAAAAATACTTTCATAGTAGTATTTGAAGGTTAAGATTCATAATATATTGATTGTTCAAACAAAATAACTAGAATAAACTATGGTCATATGGCATGTTAGCAATGATAAGAATATCTACATATAGTACCACCCTGTGCTAAGATACGCCTTGGTCCATTAATAGATGGGTTTGACTGTAATAGTTTTGTAGTTTGATAATTCTTATATATAAAGGGAAATAATAACTTTGACTATAATTGTTGAAAGTTTGGACATAAAGGGAAATAATAACCTTTAATTTTCAAATTAAACATAGTTTTCATATTAAATTGTTTTTGTTGTTAACACAGAGTATTATTATGAAAATCTGATGATTTGTTAAAAATTGTTGTTTTTTTTAGCTCACCTGAACATATGTATGCTCAGGGTGAGCTATTAGGATCACTCTTCGTCCGTCGTCTGTTGTCCGTTCACACTTTTAAAACGACATCTCCTCTGAAACCATAAGGCAGATCATAATGAAACTTCACAGGGATGTTCCTTGTGTAAAGCCTTAACAAAGTTGTTCAAAGAATTCCATTCCATGCAGAACTCTGGTTGCCATGCCAACCTCAAAGAAAAACTTAAATATCTTCTTTTAAAAAACCCAAAAAGCTAGAGCTTAGATATTTGGCATGAAACATCTTCTACCAAGTGTCAACCAAGTTTGTTCAAATAAAAATCCTGGGGTCAAAATTGGCCCCGCCCCAGGGGGTCATCGATTTTCCCTATATGCATATAATAAAAACTTAAGAATCTGCTTTTAAAGAACCCAAAGAGCTTGAGCTAAGATATTTAGCATTGAACATCTTCTAATGAGTGTCTAACAAGTTTGTTAAAATAAAAGTCCTGGGGTCAAATTGGCCCCGCCCTGGGGGTCATTGATTTTCCTTATATGTGTATAGCAAACAATCTTCTTTGAATAAACAGGAATAGCTAGAGTTTACATATTAAGCATGAATCATCTTCTAGTGATTGTCTACAAAGTTTGTTTAGATAAAAGCCCTGTGGTCAAAATTTGCCCATTCCCGGATGCCAATGATTTTCCTTATATGTGTATAGCGAAAACTTGAAAATCTTCTTTGAAAACAAAAAAACATTATACTTTACAACAGCAGGTGTCAAGTGTCGTGTGGCAGCTGTAAAAAGTTGCCACCTACTTCACTTCAGTGTTGTTACATTTTTCTGGTCCTTCGGGATCATTGATGCCAGCACTACTAAGGGTTGAGAATTGAGTACCGCTCAAGCCAGTGCTAGGGGGCGTAATGGATGTTGCACTTATTCATTGTCCCTCATGTACAGACTCAATCAAACCGAGTCTGCAATTCTTATTTAATTTTGTTGTGATAAATGCTTCCAAAGGAACACTTTGTTTTCAGATTTTTATCTGGTTAAAACTGCATGTGAATTCTGCTTTATAGTATACAGAAGGATATAATTAACCATTGGTATATTACTATTATTATATTTAAGGTGTATGGAATTTAAACACTGAATCTATGCTGAAATGTGACAGAAACTTGAACAGAAATTCAAATTCCATTTCATTTCCTCTTAAATTGAATAAATTTTGTTGACTTGTCTAGGCCGAAAATTAGAACAATTCCAACTATTATTTCACTAATTTCATGCATAATTTCAGTTGTCAAACCACCATAGTTTCACTCCTGGCGTATTTAAAAGTAACTGCAGTCTATATATATTACCCCAAGAAAATAAATATAGATTCTAAAACCAAATTGTGACAAAACATAACAAAGTATAAAATTAAAAAAAAATTATCCTCAGGTGGGTTTGACAGCCTCTTCTCATTCTCCCTGAAAAATCTGTTTCCCGCTAAAAATTGCATCTAATAGCTCAAAGAAGTCAAAATAATTTCATCATACTTAAAAAAAGATTTTATGTTAAATATAAATATAAAAAAAATCAGTCTGGTGCCGGTTGCGAATCGTCACAAGCATGCTTAGAAAAGTAACACTTTAGACCACTCGGCTAGCGAGGACACAGTATTTATGCCATTACAAAACTATTAGTTTTAATGATATTCTGTTGAAAATGTATATACATTGCATATCATCCTCGGGAGTCCATATTCCGATGACATAAGCAATCAGATCCGTGTAAATGCAAAACTATAAACAACAAAACACTACTTACTTTGATAACATAAGCCTCCTACTAAATTTTGCAATAATTTTCATATGTTATGCATATCAAATAAAGTCAACAAAGTTAAAAAAAACATCACACTATCTGTCAACAAAACGGCCCCATTACTGTCCTTGACATCGATGACGTCACAGAACATGACATTTAAGGCACACAAATCTAATTAATGGGTTATCTGGTCTGTATAAAAATATATAAAAAAAATGTTCCAGCAACACAATGAACAAAACAATAAATGTAACTGTTCTAACTGTTCTAACTGGTTTAGTTGTTTTTGTTATTTTAATTTGCTCTTCTGTTACACACCGAGGACACAGTTGGTGCCTTCTGGGTGTCCTGCTTGGGTGTGTCCGGGGGCGGCGTCCTGTGAACGTTGCCTTTGCCTTGTTGTTCTTTATTCTTGTTATTTTGTTAACTTTTAACCCTTTTTTGACTAATTTCATGTTCCTTTATTTCTACAACAACGTCTTCATTTACTGGTTTTCTTTGAATTCCTAATCAGTTACAAATTATTTATCATTTAGTGATTAACCAGTCCATGCTCTGTCTGCTCTGTCCTGTTTTTGTTTGGGGTCACCTGAGCTCCTTGCTTCTGGTTCTTGTTGCTGGGTCATTAGGGGGTTGCGTTCATTGAACGCGGCCTTTTTTTGTTGATCTTGTTTATTATATTTCATTCAGTTCACGTCCAGCAACAATTTTACCCACAGTGTGTATAATTAATTATCCACATTTAGATGGAGACGTACCCCCATGCAACATCTTACGGGGTATACCGGTATGTTTCTCAGTTAAATAGATTGGCTAAAGCTTGTTGCAACGTAAAGGATTTCAACGAGCGGAATTTTTTATTACCAGCAAGCTTCTAAAACAGGGCTACCGTTTTCATAAATTACGGAAATATTTTACTAAATTTTACAATCGTAATTTTGATTTAATTTCTGAATTCAATAGTGATTTTAAAACTTTTCTGCGACAAGGGATTAGTCAGCCTGGTTTTTATGGCATTGTGATTTACAAACTTCGTAAGATTTTGGGTCATGATAATTTTTCTGCTGTTTTTATTAAAATCATTAAACGTTTTAGTAAAATAGGTTATGACCCTACTTTTTTAAGACATACTGCATGCTTAGTGTTCCTTTTACAGTTGGACACTACGCTTTCCTCTTTTGATTACATCTGACGAACCAAGTGGGAGACTCTAACAAAATTATAAAACAAAAATCAAAGCGAACTTGCAACTCGAAGCAGGGCAGAATACTAGACTTATGAAAATGTGTGGATACGACGCAGTTCATATTGCTTTACTTATCGTTTTTCCTTCAAATCAAATATATATATGTTTCAGAGTTCACCATAAACTTCGAAATATAATTTTGCATCATTTACTAAAATAACATTTAAAAGATATGTTTATTTTCTAAGAAAATAATAATTTTTACGAAATGAAACGACGCAGTTAAAAATAAAATATGATACGATGCAGTTGTATTTTTGGCAGTCTTTTCAACAGGGATAATTTTCGCAATATATTTCTATTTTATGGAATAATCACTTGCGCTAGATAAAAAAACCCAGAACATTTGCGGTCTATAGCGATGTTTTGTTGCTTTTGGTAATTTAGAATACATCGGGTCATGTCCAAAACTGGTATAACATTTTATTTGAAAGTTTCCATTGCAGAGGCTACTTTTCAGTTTAACATGAACATGGTACCTAATTGATCATAATATCTGAAATAAGTTCTTATATTTTCCTGTATGTTCAATATTATCCCGATTTTTTTCGCAAAAACAAATGTAGAAATCAATTGACTTGAATTCATTTTGGCTAGCTACGCTCTAAGTTAACTGTGGTTCTGCATGATCTGGACAATGACTGTTTTTGTGGTTTGTTTTCAAACTTTCACTCTACACATTAGTTTTACTAGGTGCGAGGACCTCAGGTGCGCCTTTTTTATATTAACTTCTGCTTCTGTAATTGCTAATTACAAATAACAAAGGTAGGCATGCAATTTTCGCATAGCTCTCTCCTGATATCGAGAGACCTTTTCAAAATTTGTAATTCTTTCTCTCTCTTTTTTTTTAAAGTCATTTATGATTAAAACAGGGTCCAGGAGAGGTTACTCTGGAATATTGAATTTTGTATTAAAAACAGTAATCACTCCCATTTCGAACTCACGGGAACAATTTTAGAAGCATGCTAAGGCAACAATGGAACACGTTGTTATATGGGTGTGCGATCATGTGTTTCAATGCATATTGCATTTGATACAACTTTTTGGAATTTTTAGATACTTGTGATAGGTACTACAATGCGACCGAAAAATGCAGCCTTTATAAAATTGTATTACATTTCCATTTTTATGGAACCAGTGAGTGACCTCTGCTTTTGACTTAAGTTGTAAACAAGAAATGTTGTTGGACGTTAATAGCATACCTAGCACATAATTTAAATAGTTTAACCAATATGCAGCCTGCAATGAAAATACAACTGCGTCGTATCATATTTTATTTTCAACTGCGTCGTATCATTTCGTGAAAATTATTATTTTCTTAGAAAATAAACATCACTTTTTAATGAAAGTCTAGTAAATGATGCAATATTATGTTTTGAAGTTTATGGTGAACTCTGAAAACGAGTATATAATTGATTTGAAGGAAAAAACGATAGATAAAGCAATATGACCGGCGTCGTATCCACACATTTTCATAAAAATTCTGCCCCGCTTCGAGTTGCAAGTTCGCTATAACTTTTGTTTTACAAAATATTTGTGCAAGCATAATATACCGAACGAAGCGGAAAATAGTGTAGCGAGTTAATACATATATCTGGTTTTCAGTCGTTTCGAACAAAAAGAGTCATATACAAAAACTAACATTTTTCGCTCCAAGATGGCGGTGTTTGTTTACATTTTGTAGGATACGACGCAATTTTGATTCCCAGCTCTGTTAAAACTAATTTTAACTCGTCATTTAAATAAATTTTAATGGATCATGTAAAACGGGTTTTCCAATTTGCTATTTATAGATGCTGGCTATGGACATGGAGCGAGAATGATTTTGCTGTAGGTCGTTCTATCGATCCAGCAACTCTGTCTGTCAAAGAACGGATAGTTTGAGGTGGTCGACCAGTTCCTTGTCAGTAAGTGTGACTACGGCTTGGTTTCTGTATCTTAACACTCTCTCGCGCCGCAAAGTTCTGTCTTCCATGAACGAAACAACAAGCGAAGGCGCCATTTTTTTTCTTAAGATGAAAACTTGCGATTTATTTTACTTGTGAGTTTTCCATTTTGCTAATATCTCTCTCAACATTTTGGAGATATATTCCCTCATATGTAGTCATGACTTTAAAGATTTGAAAGATCCTGTATGTTTTGTGATTGATACTGTTACTGTTTGTATACCACACTTGCAACAAATATATATGTATATAATTATGCAAATAAAACAATTTTCAAACATCGAAGAATATGAAAGATGTGTACTGCAAATATTTAAGGACAATAAATTACATGCATTCATTTCTTATTAAAAAAATTGACTTAGAATTTATAGAGAATTGATGATTGCAAAATGTACTCAAATATTTGTGTCCAGTTGCTATATAGTTTAATTTTCATTATTTTATACATACTCATATTAATGTAATAATTATATAATCGCTAACGATTATATAGAATGCCAATTGTATTGGTTTCTCAAAAGTATTTTAGATTACACTGTTAGGTTGCTCCCTTTTTAATTTTATATTTCAAATTCATGGATTTAGCATCGACATATATTAAAATTATATTTGATTAATTTTTATTTCTTTTAGGTAACTCTCTTTAAATCTACAATGAAAATCTTGATTAAAGATATTGATATGCACGTGGTTATTTAAAAACGCGAAGAAATAAAATATTTGAATCAATATATTTTGTGAACATATTGGCGTGTTCGATCTGTGATAATGGAATTGATAGGGGGATACATTTGGGATATTGCAAAACTTTATTTAGAATCTATGGGTTAAAATAAAATGAATAATACTTTTGATAATTATCATTCTTTATAAGTATATATCACTCTCAAAAGTTAAGTAGTGTGTTATATAAGAAATGTAAGAAAACATCAACTCGTAGTACAGTTTGTTGGACAAAACCTTCTGAGAGTCCTGCATAACTGTTTGCAATCACAACTTTGAATTTGCACGTGTAATTACTGTGATTACTATATCATTTAACAAGCACTGAACAAGCACTGCTAGCATTCTTCATGAATTAAAAAACCCAAAATAATTTTGAAAGTAAAACCACATTTACCACAGCCAAATATTAAAGATCATTCTTTTTTATCATTAATATTCCATTTAAACTAAAAAACGTTAAGTTCTAAGTATACTTTGCCCACATATCAAAAACAATAACATATTTCTGCTTGGGTTTTCAAATACAATTATTCCATTCCCTTTTGATGGAAGCTATTGATCGTATAGAAATAGCTATCGAGGCAATACGAAATCAAATTTGTACGTGAAAAATCCAATTAGGGGGAACCAAGTGGTATAATTAGGAGGCCTTTGAAGGCAATATCCTTTTTGTCAAATGTGATTTATGTCATCAGCCGTACATGCATACTGTCTAAGTGTTTTAAAGAGAAAGAATATTCGCAATTTTTTATGTATTTACGAAAATCATAGAAACAGGGTATATTTTAAAAGATTTATTTTCAGATTTTTTTTCCAGAATAGGACGCAATTAATTTTCTCTTACATAACTTCAACTAAATAGAATCTTAAAATCTTTGACAAGAGTTTTTTCTATTAACACAGATATTCATCTGCGTTTCTGTTTACAAACATACGTCATAATGAATCAGAGCAAGACACTTCAAAGCTTTTTTAAGTTTATATTGTAGTAGAAAAATATACTGCAGCTATATCTTGTCAATTACCTTGACGTATTTATCATATTCTTATCTGACTACTGCATGTTTGTTTATTTAAGTCACAAAAAGCGGGAATCTGCTGAAAAGATCTAATTTTGCTGCATTTATGAAAAGTAGTTTCTCAAAAGCAAGATAAAGTCATACATAAGTACACATCTAAAATCATACGTCAACTGATTTACCATTTACCTTTTTCTATTTTTTTTGTTTCATTTTTACAGTCTGAAAAACACATTCCTTCCACATGCAAAACTGCTCTTGATGACATTTGGGCATTTTAAGTATCCTACGAGCAATAACTGCCGTATGCTTAATGAAAACTTGAAAAACAATGACAGCTTTCCCATTAGAATGAGTAAACAACCCAGCGTTCTTGAGTCAGCCTTTGTTTAGTTTGAAAGTCCTTGCTGCTATTTGAATGATTTCACATCTGTCAACACTTATTTTTTGTCTGTTACAATCCTCAAATAAGTTTTGTTTCTTTTAAAAAGATGTATGACTAACAAATCCAAATGATATCCCTCTGAATCAAACACAATTATTTTCCTCCTGTGAAATACACAACTTTAAAAAATGGCTGCTGCTTACATTAAACAAAACCAGGTCTAATATAAATTTGCAGTAAGTAACGGAAATATGGATGGATGGTAGGACTTTTTCTCCTACAAGAAATTATATTTTTTTAAGTAAAATGAATAATATCACCGTCATTTAACGTTGATTATGGAACTAATTTTTCCGCTCAAGCCTTCTTGTTTTTAATGAGAAATTCCGACTAAATGGGGCTCTCAATGGAGAAAAAGGATTTCAATATTAACGTTAATATTATGGAAATTTCGTTTTAACTTGTTTTTAAGCATAAAATAAAAAAGAAAATTTGTGTGTTTTTGTGTAATATGTAATCTTATTTCATCTTGTGAACTTTAAAAAACAGTATTCTCATTCGTGGCAACGCACTCCTGAGAGTACTGTTTTTTTAAAGCCCACTCGATGAAATAAAATTTCATCTTACACACAAACAAACAAATATCCTCTATATATTCTAAGTAAGAAGCCAGCAGGATTATTTCTCCTGTTTTTATGTGCTATAATGTGCAATAATGTACTTAATGATCAAGACTTGCTGTTTTACATAATTTTTCTTGAAGGTAACTGCCCGTTGCTGTAAGGGAATGACAAATACTTATTTAAGATCAGACGGTTTTATTTTTAATTGTTAACATCTGATCATGTAGAACAAACTTAAATAAGTTTTTTTCCTTATTTACGAGTAAAACTACTGCTAACTACTTATAACCTATCGCAACGATGTTAGAGAGTTCAATTTTTTTTGAAGTTACTACCCGATATGCAGGTGCAACATCAAAACCGGAAGTGACGCTCATTTTTCTTTAAATAAATATTGAAAGCTCACGATAACCTTTTCCGCAGTTCTTTCACTCTAATCTGAGTTGCATTTACGTACATATCATGGATAAACTTTAAGAAGAGTTCGCTGATTGTGATCTATCTGTAGTTTAACATTTCAAGAACACTTTTTAAGAAAGTATTTATGATAAATGCAAACGCTCAAATGAATACCACCTGATTCTTAGGGAAAAAATATATAGTTGAGTGTGTATCTCAGTCAAATGAATGTAGTATTAAACAAAGAAGATATCACTTTCCGATACTGATGGTAATTTTGTTGTCTTCTTATCAAGATTGATTTCAATAAGATTTATTTGATTGTTGCACACTTACTCGTTAGTCATGTGCAAATTATCTGTGCTTTTTCAAAAAAAATCGAACAAAGCATAACTAGTTTTTTGCTAGGAATTTAATGGGCACATACTTTTTATTGCATAGAATTCCATGCGCTGCATATAATTCAATATATACATGTTGCTTATTTCCTAATCTTACTTCCAATAAAATGAGATCACATCATATTAAGATCACATCATTCAAGCGTCATATAACAACTGAACAGATATAGTAATTTATTTGATTTAATAAAATATAATTTTTGCATTTTTTTTTCGGAAAATGCTCATTTCGTCAACGAAACAGTTTTTCCTAGAAGTTGAGTATAAAAGAAACACACAGACAGGTAATTACAATCAAAAATTTCATAAATATCTTCGTACATGCATTAAAAATGAGGCTTTATAATATCTATGTTAAAAATTTTCAGGTTAAATACTTTATTTAACATTTATTTTCTCGACTTTTGAGTGAGCTTCTAATTTGCAAATAAATTTTCTCATTCCTGTAAACGGATGGTTATGTATTTCAAGTGTAATTTTTATTTGATATAAACAAGCAATTATCATAGTATTGCAAGCAGTCCATAAGTCCCCTACTGGTAAGAACCCCAGCAACATTCTGAAGGGCCATTCACTTATGTTTCTAATTTGTTGAAAGAGTTCTTCCAAAGTGATCACAGGAAACTGTTTATGTACAGACAGACAGACGGACACTCTAAAGTTATTTCTTTAAACATCCCTGTTATCAAAAATATAACATTTTTTAAAAGCAAAATTCTTAAAAAGGAGATAACTTTTGAAATAAAGATGCAAGACGTCATACATGATGTGAGTGTAACAAAGAACAATTAGTAATGGTGTTGATAATGAATGTTATTTTTTAATTTGAAGTTAAAGAAAGTGAAAAGAATGAATGTGAAAAATTCAAAGTTTAAGGAGGAGATACTTCTGGAAATATTGATACTAGATTTATAAACCTTGTTATATTATCATGATGTGGGAGTTTGACCAAAATCCTATAATGATTGAAAAAGATGGAGTAAAAATTACCAATTTCTCAACCAAGTTCAAAAGGGGCATAATTCTGGATATAGTCTTGCTGCAGTATTGAACTTTTTCATAAATGTTGAGTGATTCTAAGAAAGATAAATGTGAAGTTTGAAAAAATGAAGTAATAATAAAAAAAAATATTTTTTATAAAAATTCTAAGTTCAAGGGAGGAAATCCTGATAAATTTTATGCTAGAGTTGAAAATCTTATCACATATGTAGTTGTTGACTAGAAACTTTTATTACATGTTTTTCGATGGTTTATATAAATATATCAGTGAATTAAAACTGATAATTTCACCTCATGAACACCAAAAGTTCACATTTCACTCGTGGCTGCACCACTCGTGAAATATACCTTTTGGTGCTCACTCGGTCAAAATATATACCGATCTTACACTGAACTTAACAAATATCCTCTATATATTTAAAGTTTGAAGAAAATACCGTAAGAAATAAAGAACTTATAGTGAGAAAAAGTAAAAACTAGAATAAAAAATCTTGAAATTCATTCTATTTGTTGCCATAGCAACCAGAGTTTTCAACATAGGAAGAAAAGAAAAGATGTTCATAATTTCCAGACTGCCATCTACTCATATTTGAAGTTTCATTAAATTTTTTTCAGTACTTAATGCGTTATCATTTGATCCAGGTTATGTGCAAAATTTTCCATATTTTCAGTCTATTTGTTGCCATAGCAACCAGAATTTTCAATATAGGAGGAAAAGAAAGTGCATAATCTCCATACTGCCATCTATCCATATATCAAGTTTCATAAAAATATTCTAAGTACATTTTGCGTTATCACTGGATCCATCATATGTGTAAAATTTGCCATATTTTCAGTCTATTTGTTGCCATAGCAACCAGAATTTTCAATATAGGAAGAAAAGAAAAAAAAATGCATAATCTCCATACTGCCATCTATCCATATATCAAGTTTCATAAAAAAATCAGTACTTTTTGCGTTATCGCGGGATCCAGTTTTGTGAAGAAACGGACTGACGGACGAACAGATGGACGGAGATTTTTACCAGAGCTACATTATGGGATTTTCTTTTGTTGTTTCTTTTGTTCTTTTTAACCCCACAATGCAGAAAGTAACCCCACAAGAGAAACGGAATGAATGACATCAAAGACATCTATTGTTATGAGAAAAATAGACCAAACCCCATAATGTAGCTCTGGTTTGTACGGACGGACGGACAGACGGACGGAGGGTAAACATAAAGTCTCTTCGATAAACGGGTAGGAGACTAATTATCTTTATCACGCACAAGTACAAGATAAACAATTAAATAGCGACGTTAAAAGAACGCGAACAAGGCTTTCGAAAACATACAGTCACATAGGAACACCAAAAAGAAACGATTATGTCGATATTGTAAATGCTAGAATTTAGTGAAGCAGTCACACTCAGTATCAAATTGACAAATATTGTTTTGATATTGCAAATAAGATAATACCTTAATCAACAAAACATTCTCTGTGCGATTTTTGAAAAAGATAGCCGACATAATCAATTTTTTTATTAGATCTATAAAAGTGAAAAGAATTAGTGATAAAACACATTTTCTTAATTGTTTTGTCATCCGACGCCAAAGAATGACATTTGATATCCATCGGATAAAAATGCTAGCCTAACACGACCTTTTGTGTTTTATAGCAGTTTTTATTTTTTAAACTTAACATTAGACATTTTAATGTGTCATTTTCGTTTTATTTTTACTGAAAACGTCTTCGTATTGTTTTTACTGATAACCTCTTAACACATGTGTCAGACGAGAAATTCACATTTCCAACACAATTTGCATACTAACATAGACTAATTCAATGATTTCATTCAGCTAAGGATATCTAGGAGGATATCATTGCATGAGGGAAGTTATAATGTGTTCTGCGAATGATAAATGGTTACATATTTATGTTTTTTCTCCATGCATTGAATTTGTTTATAACTTAAACATTGTCTCTGATATTTCAACCGAATTTTGCGCATATTTATATGTATATTAACTAATGCTATATTAGCTTATTATTGTAGTAAGGGCCATGTGGTGTAGGCATTCGGTCGTCTTTTTTCGCAATAATTACCCGTCTGCAAAATGTGTTGTTTTATAGTCCCATTTACACGCGTGCGTGAAATTTAAATATAACTTATATTGCTTTTAATCCTAGTCAATGTTAAAATCCTGATCCATCGATATTTATAAATCTAACTTTGTAGATATTCTTATTCAATTAGTTGCGTGTTTTAATATTTTTGTTTCTAATATTGGTTTTATTTTTATATTCAAGTATGGCTTAAATTAACTGAACGATCAAAAAATCAGCATTATTACAAAATATCTAATATCTAAGCAATCATTGTTATAAATGAACATCAAACACAAGTATACTAGATTATTTTTGATGATAACAATAGGTAACAAAACATCAACATATCTTAAATGAACACAAATATTACTTTCATATTAAGGTATTTTGATAAATTACATAATTACAAGATAAAAAATAATGCAAATGATTAAAATACTGAAAAGAAGTAATTGATGCAATTACTCAAAACATTTCCAAAAGATAATAAGTATTTTTTCAAATACAATTAAAGGGAAGTTAAGGTCGGATAAGTTCACTATTGTGACGACTGTATATTGAAAAATACAGAACGTCCAAATAATAATACTTGCAATTATGGTTGTCTATATAATGCTTAAAATTGTGTCTTTTTACATAAATATTTTATCAAAGTGAATTTCCTTACATTTTAGACTGCTAGATATATGACATGTGTTGTTTTCCCTAACCAGTATAAGGGTATTATACGTTTCAGCTTACCGCTATTTCAATTGATTTTTCCTACCTCTTTACTGCCGATAATGTATTGAACAATGCATTCGATACCATTGCAAAATTTTACCAAAATGACAGAAAAGCATTGTCTAGACAAACTTTATTCTACAATAAAAACCAAGCAAAATACACAAATAAGATAATTACAAAGTACATTCTAAGACATTTTATCTTTTTTAAAGAAACATTTTGGTATTAAAATACTTAAGAAAAAGGTACTCCGTGTGATAAAAGAAGAGATGTACATATATATGACACACTAAAATGACATTTGAAATTTCTAAAGGCACAAAAGGCCTAAATAGCTATCAATTTTAGTTCTCAAATGCTTCTTTTTTGTGTCCTGTTACAAGACTTATCCATTGGCCACATACCTAATCCATCTAGCGCATCTTTTGTTTGTTAGAAATTAGTACAATTATAATGATATAGAATTTTGTATGGAAGTCACGATATCATTCTGTTTACATTTTGTAAAAGTTATGACAAATTATTTCACATTCAGAACTATTTTCTTCATATGATAAGAATCTTACATGCTCTTTATGGAATGAAAAAATTAGTCATTTGTAAGACATAATGTGCAGTTCAGGATACTTTGCTTCAATAAATAACTTACTCTGGGTTGGGTTATCAAGTACAATTATTTCTATCCCTTTGATGGAAGCTTTTGATCGCATAGAAATAGATATCATGGCCACAGGTAATCAAATTTATTCGTGAAAAAATTCAATCACGGTGCATAACACTACATTTTGCCAATTGTCATTCCTGTCATATGTTTATCATGTATATGTTTAAGGCATATTATACTTAAGACATAATTAAATATTTTGTTCTTATAAAACAAATCTCTGTTGTTTCCATAATAAGACTTTGGAGTTTTCTGTTAAAAAGTAATAAAGTTTTTAGGAGCTCTGGTACTGAACTGCTATCTGTTCAAAAACAAAACCTCTTAACAAATCAGAGAAAAGCATTTCAAAGCTTTTTCAAGATTATATATCTAGAAATATCTATAATATTACAGTTGTGTCCTGTCGATTATCTTAACGTATATATCCTGTTAATGTAAGTCAACTGCCCTTATTATTTTTGTAGTCACAAAAAATAAATTTGTTTTTGGCTATGCCAAGGTGGAAACCTGTTGAAGATATAAGAGACGTTATTTTGCTGCTTTAGAAGAATATTTTCATAATACGAAGATAAAGGTATTATTGATATACCATTTATAATTCCCTTGATTAATGCAATAATTTTTAAAAAGTTATTGAATGGAGAATTACCTCAACACATGTGTAAAATCATACCTCAGCACATATCTAGAATTATATCTTATTAAGCAGAATATTATACAGATATCTAGACAATGAAGTGATGGACATTTAATTTAATCTTTGTCATAACGCTACCGGCATAATACATATCATTGGTGTCTACTGCTGCAAAAGATCTAAAAGAATGTTGTTACTAGGAAATAGACATATTGTCTAAACTGGACAAACAAGTGATACATTCGCTTATTCAATGAAGAATTGTAAAGTAATTGCACTGCTGACTCCCTAAGAAATATTTGGATTTTTACCATTGTATACCAAGTAAATATGTTGAAAAAGACAAATGTTGAAATGAAGCATCCTTATGGAAACACAGAAGATGATATCAACAATGAAACGAACTATCAATACACGTCAGTATATCTTTCAACACTCTAAGCTATGTTAGAATCTTATGGCGGTTGTTAAATTGTATTTGACCGTTTTATCTCAGTATCGTTTTGATTAAAGTTTCCAAAAGAAAATACCCATATATAACATTTTGTGAATATAAATGCAGTAACTGACGATGAGATAAAAGAAATTATCTTTGTCCAAACACCCTTTAACTTTCCCTCAAGTGTGAGATCAGTTTACGTGAATTATAGATATATAGTCTCAGTAAAGAGACAACGGGATTATTTCTTCCGATTTTACGGCTTTTATGTGCCATAACGTATCTTTATTGCCAGACATTTGTGTTCCTAAACAACCGTAAATGTAACAACTGTTTTTGTACGGAATATGCATGACAATTATTTGACATTTAGTGTACTTTAACCATTAGATTTATAGAAATGAAATTTGACAATTTTGTTATTGTGATACATACTTCATTCACAGAACAGCAAATATTTATTATGATTTATTAGATAATAAAGTATTTTTATGTAAGGTTATATCTCTTTTAATCTAATGATAAAGACTATTGCTGCTTTAATTACAGATTTCTCGAAAAATTTTAAAAGTACGAGGTAGCCGCATGCTACTAAAACGAAATGTATACAAAAGTTCTAAACATTTATTTTCGATTTGTTTCCTTAGCTTTGCTTTTAGTAAAAACTGTTATACATGGAGGTTTTTGCTATAAAGCAAATCGTTAATTATATAAAAATTATTTCGTTTAAGATAGTGGAAAAAGAATCTTTATTAAACGCACAAAATTGGCAAAGTTGTTGCAGGCCCAGGTTTTAGCCTGTTCATGGACCTTAGTGTTAAATGTAAGCTACTTTCCACGCCTTTTAAAGAGCTAACACCTTAAATATACATGCATATTATCACAGATAACTTACCGCATATTAAAAAAAAACTGCCATTGGTCAGCTATACAATGCCTAATTATGCTTCTGTTCCTTCGTTATCAATAATAATGAAAGAATAAATGTGAGAATTAGTAAATGAGCATTTTAAAGGCCTACTTACAATACACATTGTATAGTTATCATTCGTGCTAATATTAAGTAAAGATTCTATGGAAATAAAGTACTAGTGATTGACCGTTTTGCATGGGTTAAAGTCTAAAAAAATTAAGGAACTTGGAATTGCATCAGACGCCACAATTGACATATAGACTCGTGGCTCGAATCCACATCCCCAGAATAACAAGACAGCTATTTTAGACACTAGAATAGCTCATATTTGTATACGTAAAGACATTCAGTTAAGAAATATCCCAAACCAATATCCGAATTATAACAATGTCAGCAATGTGTAATGTAATACATATTTATTATTAGGCATTAAAATATTGTACCAAAATATTTTAAATACACATGTAGCTAATGTAAACATATTATTTTGTCAAGTAAAATATTAATTTTCATGTATTTTCCCATATATTTTTTTGACTTGAACATCGTTACATAAATATAGAGTAGCTGAATGCGGTACGATGGTGCAAACACGATTGTGTGATGGTACAATGGTGAAAAATGAGATCGCACGATTGTGAAAACGCGATATAACATCGCGTATACCGCGCTATTGTGATTTCACTATCGTACCATCGCGTTTTCACCATTGTACCATCATGCATCGCGGATACAGACGAAATAAAAAATCACAATTGTCCAAACGGAACACCGTATGAATGACATCTTACTTCAGTTGGCAATAGCTTTATAACACAGATCACAAATCAAATATGGTAGTTTTGCATATTTTCTCGGTGGAGTGCCTCCTTTCCTAAATGTCACAGGATCATACATAGGCATTTAAATTTTCGAATGTGTTTTTATTTAGAAATCAAATCAATTTTTTTGAAGATATTTCGACAGGTGACTATAGGAGCCACCTATACTAAAAATATTTTTATTCTGATTAAATGGATAATTCCTAAGGTATGTGCAACGTATTGGTATGTAATAAGACAACCATGCCCTATATCTGTCAACTATTGACAGTAAACGAATTAACGACCTCTCTAATTTGATACTATTAAACTATTTCGCATCCATTAATGTTCTCTAAGAAATGCATTTATAGTTTCTTTGGATTATCGATCCAAGAATCTCTTTCTTTGCTGTATGATTCACACCTCCGAGAGTTTTAATCAGCCTACTTTATTTGAAATATTATGACATAATTATATTTAATGTTCACAACAAGAGTGTTTATTGTGAAAGCAACATGAAATATTGAATGATTGATGTCATGGAAACCAGGAACAGAAAATCTAGTGATTTCTATTGGATTATTCTGTAGAAAATGTCTTTGAATTTCTGAATTATTTAAAGATTTTCAGTTTGGCCTTTCATATTTTTTTGGTTATTATTAAAATTCAATGTGAAAGGGAGACTGGTTGAGGAAATATTATAAACAATTTTTTTTAAGTTTATTTGAAATGTATAAAGATGTATTTATCTGAATCAAAAATGCACAATCAAAATGATGATCTTAGGTGATATAGTATGATTTGAAAATTTGCACACAATTTATTGGTCAAGACCTACACAAGTCTCTGAAAAATATTTCGAGTCCCGTCATAACAAAAACCCGGAGGAGTATCTACGGTATTTGATTGGTCAGAAACAAGAACAAAAACTTATTGACCGATGAAAATCACGATACTTAAAACAGAACTCAGAAAAAATTTTAATCTTAAAGACTGGTGTAGCCGGAATATTACACATAATGTTACGTACAAATGCTATACAGTTGAGTAGATTAGAAAAAATAAAAACAATTAAAGTTTGTTGAAATTACTATTTTGTCCAATCTGTTTATGATATCCAGTGGAAGAAGTAGATCTACCTAGACAATATTGAGAACTGAATACTGCCCTGGTATGTGATCACATGTAACGAAGAAAATTTTAAACCGCAACATAACAGAATTTCAACAAAACTTGAACAAATAGTCGATACGAGTTTTCAAATTTGATATTACATCTTGCCGATAAGTTGCTACAAGATCAGCACCAAAGAGAGACACTGGTCTATGCCTTTTTAACTACTCCCTAAATAAATCACTTTGTTTCTTTACTTCAGAGTTGTTCCGGCTTTACAATCAAACGTTATGGTCTACGCGTTGTATGGAATTGTGATATAAATATTTTCTTATCCAGTGATTAATACAGGTTTTGAGGTAAGACTCGAGTAGGTGGTATAGCTACATACCCGCGACAACTGGCAGGGAAAAGAGATCCCATATTTTTAATTAGATCAGGGAAGTTTTTTTTAATTAAAACGTTTAACAGAAAGCATGTACGGAAAGTTAATTTATGAAAACGTTTAACAGAAAGCATGTATTTTATAGTAAACATTTATTATCTATCTATCACCATGTAACATGTTAACTGACAAATTTTACTAAAACACTCTTTAAAATAGGAGGCAATGGGAAATATACTTTTTGTATTTTCAAAAAGACCAATCTATGATGTGAAAGGTGCTAGCTAACTTAAGGTGAATGTAAACATGACAAATGTGGAATTGCAGTAATTGATTAATGATATAAATATTGTAATGATCAACGAAAGTATGTGCAATATGTATTATTGTTTTCATTAGTTTCAAAACATTACTGGTAGCTTAATTCTCGAAATAATAGGAAAGATAACATTTAGAACTTATTAAGGGCTTAGTATGGATGTTTTCAGGATTGTTTCTGATCATTTAAAGGTTTTGAAGTCAAAATCTATTTACTTTTGTTTTTCTTTTGTTTTACATACCGTTTGTTATCCATATATTTTCGTTCAGGTCGGTCGTTCAGAAAATCATATAAATATACGAGTAAAGATGAGTCATTGGTGTGAAACAGCTAAAAAAATTATATGTGTTGAAAGTGTGTTTGTGATATATATATAAAAGATAAATTGATACAAATTGATAAAAACGCTAACAATTATTAATTTTGTTACCGGTGATAGATATTTGATATAGATATCATTCTATAATTATTATCATAATTTTGTTAACAAAGAATTGCGATGAAAATTGGAAAAGGCATCCATTCATTCTGTTTTATCCGTATTGTTTGTAACTGTATATTTTTAACATCTAACATCCAACCCCAAATCTAATAAGGATGTTGTTATCGATAATATACTCTGCAAACCTTTTTGTGTTGGCATTTTTTAAAGCAATATGTACATTTGAATATCTTGATTGAATCTCTACAGTCTGTCTGTTGTAGGCTGCATTTCCACTGAAAAAAAAACATCGTTTTTTTTTCAACCGTCAAACGAAGCAAACAATTCACCCTAGTTGACAAATAATCTAAGGATGTGCCAAACTCGAGCCGCTATTCTGAAACAACACACTCAAATATGATATAAGTTTTTTTCGTCGATGCATTAATTCTATTAAAGAAACCGTAAATCACTTCACAGTAATTTATAGTACATTATACAAAGATCAACATCGTAAAGTATGTCATTAAATTGATCAATGTATAAAAATATGCACTGTATGTTATATTATGTGCTTGAAGTGTCACGCGCCTTATATTTTCGAAAACAAAAATATCAGGTTTTCTTTGCACTAGATTTAGAGCTAATACAAAGAAAACCGACAAATTGGTAGATGAAAATATGCTCCCAGTTTTCACGAGCATTTGAGTTAATATACAGAATAAAGAAATCGTTGCATTGGCTAACATCCGTTCAAGGCGGATGTGTTTCATGTGCAAGTGGAATGTGCCCCATTTTGTACATAGAAGCCTAACTGGGAAATATACATCGAAATCCGGTCAATGTGTAGGTAAGGATTGCCGCCAGAATATGCAAAACCTAAGTATAAATTAAGTAAAAAGAGCTATTTTGGTCAAAAGAAATCCAATTAAATCACGGAATCAATGGTAGAAATAAGTATTTGATTTTTATCTGAAATCTTTAGCATGGCACGTCTATATGTTTGGTATTAAAACAAATATAAACATCTTTTAGGGGATGTTTTGCTATCATTTCGATGAATGAATTCCTCCGAAGGAACTTCAAAAATATGATAATAGTTTTGCTGATCAACTTTCACTTTGAGTTTCTGGTAATTTGGAAAATTTACGGAAATATGGTTGAAATCAATATATCATTATTTATATCAATTTGATCCAGTTATGAAATCAAGAAACGTCATGGTCGCAGTTTAAATGATGCATCTTAATCCGCTTGATATGTTTACATGTTATCTTATTAATGAATCTGACATACTGAGTTATAATGGATGCATAGACTAATCACGAGCTTAAGTTAAAATGAGTGTGTTTTGGAAGTATGTTATTGTATCACGAAACCGACACTAGAATAGGTTATAGGGATTTTTCTCACGCATAACTAGAAATGCACAATTCCAACGTCGAGAT